>NC_044988.1:55099650-55399650 GCF_008728515.1 Papio anubis | reverse complement strand
AGGGGAACCCACCAACCAAGACACAGCATGAGTGCTATCACTGGCGAGATGCTACCAATCACGAGCAGAGAAGGAGCCATGTGAGTCCCTGATATTGGATGGAGCAGTACAATCAAGAAGTCTCCCCAGGCATATTTTGACTTAACATGGAAGGAGACATTCCACCCAGCTACCCAGGAATAGTCTTCCTAATCTAAGTTATTAATGTCCTTCTTGAAGCCCTTGAAGTGTTGGTGTATCTCTTCAAAATGAATTTATTTACCAAGGTATGCATGCCTCAGCGTCAACACTACTGGAAAAAGTTGCCAGAGTTGGACTTTAAGGCAGCTGAAGAAGTCTCTATTTTCAGAATGGCTTTTGATATCTTATATGATGCTGTTGTTGGATCTTCAGACAGAGTTCCTCGACAGTATACTCAGTTTGGGAAGAGATCATAGCCTTTAGGTATCCACTGGCCTTGCAGATTAGTACTGTGAGCTATAAAAATCACAATCTACAGTCCTAAGCAAGAGATTGGACAAACATACAATGTTAAGTCAGTGTCATGAAGTTGTGGATTGCTGTCAGTGAGCTTCCTTTTTCCTGTGAATGTTTTTGTGGCCCAGATGCAAATGGTTGTACCATGTGCATTGATAACCAGTAAATGAAAATAATTAACTATCGCACTAAATGCTGTGATGGTACAGTGGCTGTTAAGGAAGTCTTTGATAACATGTGATTTCAAATGGTAGTAAGGATCTGAAGAGTAGATAAGATGGCTTTCTCTTTATCAGCAGTTCAGAAACAGTGATGCCCTGAAACTTAATACCAAGTGAGAATCCAAATCACTTTGGCGGCCTTTTTTTCTGGAACAGAAAGAACATACCAAGCTTCAACTAATACCAGCAAAATCAAGAAAACTCCGGGGGCCATTATAACCAGAGTATATCTCACTGTTCCATAATGTCAGTAACTCAGAAGATGCAGTGATTATGCAGATATGCAAGATAGCATACACAATGTCCAAGAGAATTAGGGTATCATTAGGATAATTGAATACCTTTCATATAAATATATAACAGCCTCTACCATATTGAGGTATGAAAATAAAATGGCATAATATGTGTAAGTGTTAAGCAGAATGCCTGGCGTATATTTAAGCCATCGGTGTATGTTAGTCATTATTGATGATGATGTTTTCCCAACTTTGTCAGTGGCACTGGGGCCAAAAGATTTCCCTGTCTGGCTACAACTTAAAGTCAATCTTAATTCTTCTTTCTTCCCCATATTAATTTATGCTGTCCTTAAACTGCTAATGTTTATTAGAATGATCTGGGAAGCTTGTTTAAATTACTTATCCCAGGGTTCTACGGCCAAGAGATTCTGATTCAGTAGATTAGTGAGGAGGTTAAAACTAAAACTATTCATGATCTGATCTCTCACCAAAGGATTCTAATTAAATAAATGATCTTGGTGGTAGTTTGATCTTAGATTTTTTTTTTTTTTTCAAGTCAAGAGTTTTGCTCTTGTTGCCCGGGCTGGAGTGCAATGGTGCGATCTCAGCTCACCACAACCTCTGCCTCGCATCTTTAAGCAATTCTCCTGCCTCAGACTCCCGAATAGCCAGAATTACAGGCATGCGCCACCATGTCTGGCTAATTTTGTACTTTTAGTAGAGACGGGGTTTCTCCATGTTGGGCAGGCTGGTCTCGAACTCCTGACCTCAGGTGATCCGCCCACCTCAACCTCCCAAAGTGTTGGGTTTACAGGCGTGAGCCACCATGCCCAGCAATCTTAAAGTTCCCCAAGTGTTTCTAAAGTGGAGCCAGTTTGGAATACCCCTGGGTTATGGGTGGACTCTGGGAATCTGTGTATTGAAACTGTGATTCATTCAGGTGGTCAGAAAACCATATTTAGAAAAGTGTGAGACTGTACTTTACCTCTTAAGAGCTTAATGCCTTGGGCAAGTTATTCAGCCTTCTGCTTCTAAAATATTGTGAATTATAATGGTATCTATAGAATAGTATAATGAATATATGCATAGAAGATGATTAGCTGGCATATGGTTAAATTTCAACAAACCCATTTATTCTGTGTTTCTCATTATTTTAATTAATCTTACTGTCTTTCTGGTTTTGCTTTTTAAATTTTGTTTGGCTTTTCTGCATATGTTGCACCAATTATAACAACTCCTGGAGTGTAAATTGAGAGAGGCTAGAACAGTAGCTCATTTTTCTTCTTCCCATAAAGGCTGATCCAGTATTCTGAGTATGTCCAAATCCTGCTGATTCTCTCTCTATACTTACTTTTTATGTTTCCTTCTTTTTATTTTCAATAGGACAGCCACAAGTATTATCTATAATAAAATGTGACTGGGCTGTTGTCATAGTATCTCTAACCTACCTGAGTCTTTTCTAATTGTCTTATGTGGCTAGTTAGTCCCACCCCTTTACTTCAATAGAATAGCATTCACATTTCTTTCTGGAAACTTTTATTTCTCTCCAATCCACTTACATTTTTGTAATTTACTAAACTTCTACAATTATAATATATAAGGCATGTAATGTTTAATTTGTAGCTAACATTTGTTGGGCACTTATGACATGCCCAGGCACTGTTCTCAGCATTTTTCTGTATTAAATTTATGGCATATTTATTATGTATAGTATGACACCATTGTGAATTCTGCTTAATAATGGAAATAAGCAAAGAAGAGTTTGAACTTTATAATTTGCAGTCACCTTTGCTTACTAGGAGTATTATTGTATTGTAGGTGCTGGTCGTTATGTACCAGGTTCTACAAGTATGGGAACTACCATGGCCGGAGTTGATCCATTTACAGGTACATACTTTTTGTTTCTTTTTCCTTTTTTTAGATTTTAAAAATTCACTGGGGCCGGGCGCGGTGGCTCAAGCCTGTAATCCCAGCACTTTGGGAGGCCGAGACGGGCGGATCACGAGGTCAGGAGATCGAGACCATCCTGGCTAACAGGGTGAAACCCCGTCTCTATTAAGAAATACAAAAAACTAGCCGGGCGAGGTGGCGGGCGCCTGTAGTCCCAGCTACTCGGGAGGCTGAGGCCGGAGAATGGCGTGAACCCGGGAGGCGGAGCTTGCAGTGAGCTGAGATCCGGCCACTGCACTCCAGCCTGGGCGACAGAGCGAGACTCCGTCTCAAAAAATTCACTGGAACTTTTATTTAATGAAAAGAGTAAGAAAATTTGTGTCATTTTCTTGGTTGAGAACTTTTTGTGTAGTAAATCAAGACCAAACTTGTCTGGCTTTTGGAGTTTTCTCAGAATTGTCTCATTACTACGTATTAGAATCATCTGGGGAGCTTTCCAAACGTACTTCAGCCTTATCCCCAGAGATGCTTACTTGGTCTAATTCTGCTGTGAGTTAGGGACTTGGCAAAGGGTAGTTTTATAATCTTCCAGTGTGATTCTAATATGCATCTAGGAACGGAAACTACTGTTTTACTGTAGTAAGTCTGCTTTCCTCGCTACTATTACAAAGTCTATGTTTATTCTCATCTCTTCATTCTTACTTAATGTGTTGAGAATGTTATTCACTGGATTATACATTGGTCTCTTTAAGAAGACTCAGGAAAGAATTTGCTTCTGTGATTTAGGCCTGGAATAGCTATCATTCTTCTGAGCAACTAATTGTTTTTTAATCCTTAGTTATCTAGTCTACAGTCTGACATACCTAACTTGTTCATTGAATATGTGCTGGTATGTTTTCCTCTGTATTGGCTGCCAGTAAAACACAGAGCTAAATTTGTGGTTCATCTCTTTCAAGTTTGACAGATATCTTGGCATTTTTTTTTTCTACTTAATTTTTATATTCTTCGTAATTTATATGAGAGAAATTGAGTAACATATGTGTTATTCAGCATTAAAATAAACACCCATAAACCTACCACTCAATAACTAACCTAGCCCATGTTTTTATTTTTTATTACTTTTGAGATGGGATCTTGTTTTGTTGCCTGGCCTGGGCTCAAACTCCTGGGCTCACATGATCCTCGCACCTGAGCCTCCTGAGTAGTTGGGTTTACATGCGCATGCTACCATGTCCATCACTTGGCATGTGATTTTGTAAGCTATTTTTTAATTGCATAAGTAACATTGGTTAGCAATACTGACGTATAACATAGTAACTCTAATTAAGATTATGGATTCTGGAGTGAGAATCTAAATTCAAATCTCAGCTCTACTACTTTTTATCTGCTTGACCTTGAACAATTTATTTGATGTGTCTGTGCTTTTGTTTTTCTCATTTGCAAAGTTGAGGTAATATCTACTTCCTAGAATTAAGAGCTTAAAATTATAAAATTTATGTAAATAACTTTTTACCAAATTAATGCTTAGTAATTGTTAGCTGTACTTGTTAACAAAAGTTAACAGTGCTCCCTCCCATTTTCCAGAAGTTAGTTTTTAACAGTATGGTGTGTATATTGGAACTTTATATACCTTAGTACAAGCTAATGTCACCTCTTGCCTAGAATAATGAAATAACTTCCAAATTGGTCTCTCCATGATCCATACTGCAGACAGTGATCATTTTATTGTTTACTCTTATGTTTCTGCACCTCCCTTGATTAAAAAACTCTTCAGTGGCTTCCCAGTGAATATTTTTCTTTTGCCTTGCCTCACATTCCTCTCTGCCTTTCCTCTGTCCAGCCATACTGACCGGTGTCAGTTTCTTGAGCATGTAATACTGTTTTCTACCTCCAGAGCTTTGAACTCACTGTTTTCTTTTGACATACTTATGTATTGCCCTTTGCCTTGTCATTTAGACCACAAATTATTGGCTGTTTTTCTGCCTTTTCTTTTTTACTTAATTGTGTCATACAGTATTAGATAAGCTCAGTGAAACTTTTCTGAACACCCACATATGCCCTTTGCTAGATCACCTACTCTTATCTTTCATTGCATCCTGAACTTTTCCATCAGGAAACTTTTCATTATACATATTTGGATGATATTTGATTAATATTTGCATTCTTAACACAACTACTAGACTATAATGACCAAGAATGCAGGCAGCGTGTGTATAGCTCATTTTTATGTCAAGAAAAATTTATTCTTTATAAACAGAATTAATTTTATACACCAGTCTCACTGTTTCATCTTTACCTTCATCCCTTTCTATTCCTGATATACTCAGAATATTAAAATAAATCTTTTATTCATATTTTTGCACAATACCTTAAATGTACGTTAGAACAAAATAGGGTTTACGTTGATTCAGATTTGAAATTTGAGATGTAAATTAGATTTAAATTATACTTAATTGAAGTCACTTTATTCATTGAATATTGATGAATTTTCATCATGTGCCAGTTCATGATCAGATACTGAGTTTCTGTTAATATAATAGAGACTTAAGATGTGAAAAAAAGTGTAAAAGACTAGGACTTGGATGGGCCTGGTGTCTCATGCCTGGAAAAAAAAAAAATCAGTCATGCCTCCATGATGGAGCTTTCATAAAAATCCCAAAGGTGGCTGGGCATGGTGGCTCACGCCTGTAATCTCAGCACTTTGGGAGGCCGAGGCAGGTGGATGACAAGGTCAGGAGTTCAAGAGCAGCCTGGCCAATATGGTGAAACCCTGTCTCTACTAAAAATACAAAAATTAGCCAGGCGTGGTGGTACATGCCTGTAATCCCAGCTATTCTGGAGGCTAAGGCAGGAGAATTGCTTGAACCCAGGAGGCAGAGGTTGCAGTGAGCCGATATTACGCCACTGTACTCCAGCCTGGGCAACAGAGCGACACTCTGTCTCAAAAAAAAAAAAAAAAAGGCTAGGACTCCTCAACAAACCACCATGGCACACATTTACCTATGTAACAAACTTGCACGTCCTGCACATGTACCCTGAAACTTAATAAAATAATTTTTTAAAAAAAAGACTAGGACTCCTGTCCTTCAGGGATTTATAACTTGGGAATTTATAAAGATGATGCAGAAAAAGATTAGAGCAAACGATAATGCCTACTACATCATTTGGAATAAGCAATAAAAGACATAAGGGAGAGATCAGCATGCCTTAGAAAAGATGAGAATGGAAAGTTTCATATAATTATATGGTATTCTTTGACATTTTTAAAAATGTATAATTTAGATTGAATCTTAGGCCAGGCTTGGTGGCTCACACCTGTAATCCAAGGACTTTGGGAGGCTGAGGTGGGAGAATCGCTTGAGCCCAGAAGGTCGAGGCTGTAGTGAGCTATAATTGCACCACTACACCGTATCTCAGAAAGAAAAAAAAGAAGTAGAAAGTATGAGATGATCTTGTTCTACATTTAAGCTTCCATTCCCCAAACCAAAAAATATATCAATAAATATAAAGTAACCAAAATATTGTGGATATTTTTCCCCTTGAGGTTCCTTGTTTAGTGCATGCACTGAATAGTTGCATATCTCAATAATTGTCAAAACTAAGTCTTATGGTTAGTAAAATCTCAGTTTTGATCACTACTTATGGTTATCATCATCTTCTATTCTTTAAATAGGGAATAGTGCCTACCGATCAGCTGCATCTAAAACAATGAATATTTATTTCCCTAAAAAAGAGGCTGTCACATTTGACCAAGCAAACCCTACACAAATATTAGGTAAGTCTCTTTAATTAATTTTTTCACATATTCACAGACTGTTTGAGATGTCATCAAGGTGGTTTCTCTTCCCAACATGTGTCAGGAATTGGGTACTTAATATGAATAGAGATTTCTATTGCGGTATTAAACAACTATGTCCACCACAAATATACAGTTTGGTAAAGGATCCATAATACTTTCTAAGAAGCCTTACACAAATGTAAAGTAAGTAATTTATGATGACTTTAATAAAAAAAAATTAAAGGTAGAAAATGTAAATTCTACCCACCCAGGTTCTTAATGTTTTTTTTAAAAAATTAATGAACATCAATGAGTCAAGCATTTGAAAAATAAAGATCTTATCTTTAAAAAATTAGTGGACCTCAGAAATAATACAAGTTCATTTTCTTTTTTTTTTTTTCTTTTTTTTTTTTTTGAAGCCGGTCTCGCTCTGTCTTGAGCTGGAGTGCAGTGGCCGGATCTCAGCTCAAGCTCCGCCGTCCGGGTTTATGCCACTCTCCTGCCTCAGCCTTCCGGGTAGCTGGGACTACATTAGCTGGGACTACAGGTGCCCGCCACCTCGCTGACTGGTTTTTTGGTAGTTTTAGTGAGACAGGGGTTCCGTGTTAGCCAGGATGGTCTTGATTTCCTGACCTCGTGATCCGCCCGTCTCGGCCTCCCAAAGTGCTGGGATTACAGGCTTGAGCCACCGCGCCCGGCCACAAGTTCATTTTCAATTGCCCATTAGAGATGAATCTGCTGGCCTGGTGCAGTGGCTCATGCCTGTAATCCCAGCATTTTGGGAGGCCAAAGTGGGCGAACTGCCTGAGGTCAGGAATTCAAGACTAGCCTGGCTAACATGGTGAAACCCTATCTCTACTAAAAATACAAAAATTAACTGGACATGGAGGTGGGCGCCTGTAATCACAGCTACTCTGGCACGAGAATCACTTGAACTTGGGAGGTGGCGCAGTTGCAGTGAGCCCGAGATCGTGCCACTGCACTCCAGCCTGGGCAACAGAGCAAGACTCCGTCTCAAGAAAAAAAAAAAAGAAATGAATCTGCTTTAGCCACTTTGATTGCTTTTTCTGTTTGTGTTCCTCAAAACAAAATAACAGTGTTTTGTTGTTGTTGTTGTTTTGGACTAAGGGTACTGTTAGCTTGTTCGCCACAAAGATTATGATGAGAATTAATTGGGATAACATAACATAACATACTTACCAGAGTATAAGGCAGGGTCAGTATTGTAAAAATTTATAAAAATCACTCATTAATGTTTTCTTAATTGCTTTATTTTGAATAATGTAGTATATGCACACTTTTAGATGTTTTTTAAAAACTCGTGAAAATCTAACAGGTATCTTGATATTTGCATTCCTTAATAAACTTGATTTTTGTTTATTAGAGTTAAAGTTGTTAATACCTGAGATTAGTGAAACAGGCCCTAGTTTCCATTTATAATTGATTTCAATGGTGTAAATTTGGATAATTTACCTTTATTATCAGAATTTGGACTTTTTTATTCTTGAGATAAAGATTTTTAAAGAAACACAGTAACTCAAAGTCATAAAAAGGATACTGATACTAAAGATACGTGTGAAGGATTTGAAGGAAATTGTTTCATGAAATGTGAACATGGGAAGAAAGGGCAGTATGTCCATTAAATAAATTTTTAAAATAATGTGATGTCAGATATGCATATGGAACTAAGTCATAAATTAAATGTTATCAGTAGGCATTTAACTCTTTGACTATTTCATTGACAACTGTAGAAGTTGACATAAATTGGCTAAAAAGTTATTATAAATTTTCTCATGGAGAAACTAGGTTATTGACTTATACTTGAATATATATTACACATATTTCTTTGAAAGTCATTCAAAATGGAGGCTGGACGTGGTGGCTCATGCCTGTAATCCCAGCAGTTTGGGAGTTCAGGGCAGGCGGGTCGCTTGAGGTCAGGAGTTGGTCACCATGGTGGTCAGCCTGGCCAATATAGTGAAACCCCATCTCTACTAAGAATGCAAAAATTAACTGGTGTGGTGGTTCATGCTGGTAGTCCCAGCTACTTGGGAGGCGGGAGCAGGAGGATCGCTTGAATCCCGATGGCAGAGGTTGCAGTGAGCCAAGATCAAGCCACTGCACTCCAGCCTGGGCAACAGAGTGAGATTCTGTCTCAAAAAAACAACAACAGAAAAAACAGGGCTGGGTGTGATGGCTCACGCCTGTAATCTCAGCACTTCGGGAGTCTGAGGAGGGTGGATCATGAGGTCAGGAGATCGAGACCATCCTGGCTAACACAGTGAAACCCTGTCTCCACTAAAAACACAAAAAATTAGCTGGGCGTGGTGGCAGGCGCCTGTAATCCCAGCTACTTGGGAAACTGAGGCAGGAGAATTGCTTGAACCCGGGAGATGGAACTTGCAGTGAGCCAAGATCACACCACTGCACTCCAGCCTGGGTGACTGAGCAACACTCCGTCTCAAAGAAAAAAAAAGACAAAGCTCACAAGCCTTATCCTTACTTTATGGTTTTTGATGATTGTGATAATTGCTGAGAAACATCTTAAATCCCCATGGTGTACACTAGAGTACTTTTATTGAAAGTCTTGACATTTATATATTATCTGGCCAATTACAGTTAGGGAATTTTGAAAGTTTGGTTTTGGGTTTTAGGTAAACTGAAGGAGCTTAATGGAACTGCACCTGAAGAGAAGAAGTTAACTGAGGATGACTTGATACTACTTGAGAAGATACTGTCTCTAATATGTAACAGTTCTTCAGAAAAACCCACAGTCCAGCAACTTCAGATTTTGTGGAAAGCTATTAACTGGCCTGAAGGTAAATAAACACTCTTCAAAAATATAACTAGAAAGCAAGACATTTTATCTTCATTTCTATCAATATTACTGGTATTTGTAGATTAAATAAAAGTTAACTTGGGTAGTTCTAGTTCACTATGGAAAATCTTCACGAAAAGGGTTCACTACACTACTGGAATTGATAATCTTGTTTTCGTTACATGCCTTATGAGAATCTGAAGGTAATATAATGATCCCCATATATGCACCAGTTTGTTTACTGTTTGAGAGCATTTGTGGATTCCCTGCCAGGCATCCAAGATACTCTTAGTGACCTGTTAACCCTAGGCTATAAACATGCACTATAAGTTTGGTGGTTTTTTCCCCAGTTATGTCAGTTAAATCTTTTTTGATTCCCAAAGAGTCCTTGCCCGTTTTTTGTTTTTGTTTTTGTTTTTTTCATGCCATTGATTTATTGCAGAAAAAGCCTTTTTTTTTTTTTTCAATAAAATGTCCTATATTATGGATTTTGCTGATGTGTTCCTCCATCTCTGTATTTATTGCTAGTGGCAAAATTAGATTCTGGTTCAGTAGGAGTTTTTTTTAGGTAAAATTCTTTATAAATGATGATGCATACTACTTTTATATTATGGAGCACATAATGTTGGATTTTCTCACCTTTGGTGATGCTAAGATTACTTTGTGCATTCATTCAGATGGCATCTACCCAAGTCCTTGATTATAAAGCTCCCACCAACCTATAAGCATCCTATCACTTGTTAACTGGAATTCTTAAGAACTTTCTGGCTGGGCTTGGTGGCCCACGCCTGTAATCCCAGCACTTTGGGAGGCCAAGGTGGGTGGATTACCTGAGGTCAGGAGTTTGAGACCAACCTGACCAATATGATGAAACCTCATCTCTACTAAAAATACAAAAATTAGCCAGATGTGGCGACATGCACCTGTAATCCCAGCTACTTGGGAGGCTGAGACAGGAGAATTGCTTGAACCCGGGAGGTGGAGGTTGCAGCAAGCCAAGATCACGCCATTGCAATCCAGCCTGGGCAACAAGAGTGAAACTCTGTCTCAAAAAAAAAAGAATTTCCCGTTTAATTGTTCGGTCTTCAGAAGTTTTAAAAGCAAGGTCTGTGCCCTGTTCTTTCCATTCATTTTTGAATACTCACAGTGTGTAGGCTATTTGATAACCTGAGAGAGTTACCTTATTTTAAAGTGAATATGATCTTACAATAATTAATCTAGTTTCTATAAAATTATGGAAAATTAACAAAAGTTTCAGAAATATGTGCATTTTTTAAAAGCTGACACATGATTTTTCACATTTTCTAAAATGGTTAATTTTGTAGTGGGAACATAAAATCCTTAAAAGTTGATAGTCAAAAGAAATTTTCTTTATTTTCATAAGCATTAATGACTTTTTTTTTTAATAGATATTGTCTTTCCTGCACTTGACATTCTTCGGTTGTCAATTAAACACCCCAGTGTGAATGAGAACTTCTGCAATGAAAAGGAAGGGACTCAGTTCAGCAGTCATCTTATCAATCTTCTGAACCCTAAAGGAAAGCCAGCAAACCAGCTGCTTGCTCTCAGGACTTTTTGCAATTGTTTTATTGGCCAGGCAGGACAAAAACTCATGATGTCCCAGAGGGAATCACTGATGTCCCATGCAATAGAACTGAAATCAGGGAGCAATAAGAACATTCACATTGCTCTGGCTACATTGGCCCTGAACTATTCTGTTTGTTTTCATAAAGACCATAACATTGAAGGGAAAGCTCAATGTTTGTCACTAATTAGCACAATCTTGGAAGTAGTACAAGACTTAGAAGCCACTTTTAGACTTCTTGTGGCTCTTGGAACACTTATCAGTGATGATTCAAATGCTGTACAATTAGCCAAGTCTTTAGGTGTTGATTCTCAAATAAAAAAGTATTCCTCAGTATCAGAACCAGCTAAAGTAAGTGAATGCTGTAGATTTATCCTAAATTTGCTGTAGCAGTGGGGAAGGGGGACGGATATTTTTAATTGATTAGTGTTTTTTTCCTCACATTTGACATGACTGATAACAGATGATTAAAAAAGAGAATACTGTGGATTAAGTAAAATTTTACATCTTGTAAAGTGGTGGGGAGGGGAAACAAGGAAATAAAATTTTTGCACTGCTGAACTGTGAGATTTTCCTGTGTAATTTGGGTAGGTTTTCAAGAGTATGAAAACAAATTTAAAAAGAGCTATAATCAGCAACAACACAATGACAATGACATCTTCCCCTTACCTTAGCCACTAAGGAGAAAATAAGGGCTGTTACTCATATAATTTGCTTTTATTATGTACACCAAACTGTTAATTGTTGTCAATTATCTTTTATTTAACTTCTCCATCTTCATTGCTAGGTTTTTCAAACAGCACTGATACATTTCAAGGTCTTGTTTTAGGGTAACTATTTTTAAAATTTTTAAATTATATTTATAAAATAATTTATAAATTATTCATATATTAAAACAATATAAGATAATTTCTTGATTTGTCAGTTATAAATCCTAAAATATATTTGTTAAATGGCTTATTTTTAGATGAAGAAAAAGCCAGTTGGTAAACTATGTTAGTCATCTATCAGTTCAGACAGACGAGGTCTCAATTTAACTCCAGGCTTAGATCCAGTTTCTTTTGCCCTTCACTGTTTGAGGTAACTTCATTTTTCATTCTAGTTCTGGTATTTGACTATTTATTTTTGTCATTTTCCATTATTTCAAAGGGAGTTTGGAACATGTTGAATTTTATCAAGTGATTACATAAGCAAGAGTACATCAAACTGTGTTATTTGAAAGTCTAGAACCTGTCATGTGAAATTACTATTTTTGAGCCCTCTATGTTGTCCAGGCAGTATAGTAGACACACTGATATTTAATCCTTAAAACCCTTTTAAATGAGGGCGAGTATTATCCCTGCTTTCAGAAGTAGACATAATAGGATGAATCATGTAAGAGAGAAAAAAAAAGTGAAGCCAAGAGGGAGTTAACTACTCAAAGTACATGCCATGCTATCCTTTCTAGAGAGGAGGTCACAGATGTGTGTGAACATCCTAGCAATTAACACAAAGAAGAAACCATCACATTAATTACACAATTTATTGTGTCTGAGGTAACCCAATTTCCTGAGAGAGGCATAACTATTCTATTTTCAAAAGTGGGAAAGATCTTTTCATAAAGAAGACATTGCCAAATACAGTGAGCAACATTCTCAATATTCACGGTATAAAGAACCATGAATTTCCTGGCTTAATGCCAAATTACAGCCTTAGAAGAATAATTCTTCCCCAAATGGGCAAGAAAAGGTTCTAATTGTCTAGAATAATCTAAGTAAAAACTTCTGGAATATCAAAAGGAAATGAGTAAAATGTAAATAGAAGGGGATATGTACTTTGCTGAGTATTAAATTGCAACTTCCTGGTGTGTACCTGGACTTTAAATATTCTGTTCACTGGCTCAGTTACATAACCTATACTTTTCTTTTTGTTGATTGGGTTTAGGTGGTTATGTCAAAGTTAAACGGCAAAATTAGGAATTTAACCCAAGTCTGACTGGTTCCTTTACAATACACTGCTTTCTTGTTAATAAGTCCAGTCTAGCATTCAGTTAATAAGTACAAATAATTTATTTGCAATATTTAGGAAAAGTAGGTACTTTTGAATAATGATAAGAAATAGTCTTGGTTAAGATTATGAGTTCCCTTTTCAAAATGTAAGGAGCGGCAGAATGTAAACACTGCTTCCTATTACTGTGCAAGTTTTTTTATATCAACTTTTATTTTACTATTTAATGTTTGTTGTGGAGATTACAAAATATAGCTTAGCAAAAGGAAGCAATCTCACTTCAAGGATATGTTAAATAATATGATATTTTCTTTTTTAGTTAAACTTTCCTATGATTCTATTAATGTTTTTTCTGAATACAAAAGTAATAAACATTTACTGAGTAAAACATACACACACACACCCCAAATAAAAATTGCCTGTAAGGCCACTATCTAGAGAAAACTATTCGTAACATCTTGTGGCATAGTGACTATGTATGTAAATGTGTTTTATTTTATTAAAAAAGCATTGTATCATACATACTCTTTGATAACCTGATTTTTAAACTTATATTTGGTACCAAGAGCTCCACATTAATAAATATAATATTCTATCATATGGTTAATACCCATTTCTTACTAACTGGCACTGTTTCCAATTTTCAGCTATCAAGCAAAGATACGACAAATCTCACAAGAGTCTTACTAGTTCCCTAAGAACATTTTATACATGGAATCGGTAGATCAAGATAGTGTACATTTTTTAGACTATTTACATTGCCATCTCACCTCTAGTGGTACAACTCTTGGAATTAATGTACTTCATATTGCATTTGAAACCCCATTGCCTACAAAAGAGTTAAGTTATTATTGTCTCCATTTCATAACTATTACTTTCTTTCTGGCATTAGGTTCCTTTAGATGAGTATGTTACTATTTATATGACTAGCTGAATTTATAACTAAATAGCAATGCAATGAAATTTATTATCTACCTCATAATCTTCTTAAGTGATGGAAGAAGCATAGGTAAAAATGGATTCTTTACAGAGATAATTCTGAGGATAAGAGTGGGAGGTAGGTTCCTTAGCAGTTACCACTTTGTATGTTATGGTTATTTTATTAGGAAATGATAAAATGCATAAAAGACCATTTGTGATGTATCATCCTTCCTGAAAATCTTAGATAAATTCCAGACTTTTAAAGTGTTATTCAATCTATTTTTAAAAAACTATTCTAATCGCTAATGCATTATTTTCTGTAGAAATTATATGCAGTATAGTTGTGATTATAAATAGTTTTGAAGACTTTAATAGCATTTTTTCATGAGTTTTCCTTCAATTTTTTAATAAAAATATTCATACATAAAAATTTAAAGAGGCTGGGTGCAGTGGCTCACACTTGTAATCCCAGCATTTTGGGAGGCCGAGGTGGAAGCATCGTTTGAACCCAGAGTTCAAGACCAGCCTGGGCAACAGAGCGAGATCGCATCTCTACAAAAAAATTAAAAATTAGCCAGACATGATGTTGCGTGTCTGTAATCCCAGCTACTCAGAAGGCTGAGGTGGGAGGATCACTTGAGCCTGGGAGGTCAGGGTTGCAGTGAGCCATGATAGTGCCACTGCACTGCAGCCTGGGTGTTGACAGAGCAAGACTTTGTCTCAAAACAAACCAAAAAATTGAAAGAAAAGTACAGTGAACATTCATGGACTTGTTAACTAGATTCCACAGTTATTAACATTTTGCCAGATTTGCTTCATCTCCATAGTTTATACTTTCTTTTGAAATTACTTAAATGCTTATCAACTGGATACTTCATTATGCATCTTATAAGAATTAGGGCATTCTTAACATAATTTGTCACCGATAATATCACACTTAAGGAAATTAGTAATTTCATAATATCTAATATCTAATCCATATTTCAAATTTCCTCATTGCTCTAAGAATGCCTTTTATAACTTCTGCTTTAAAAAGATCTAAATTCAAGGTTTGTGTATTGTATCTATTAATAGTTATTTAGTTATATGCTTCTTTGACTTCTTAATCTAGAATAGTCTTTCATATTTTAAAACTATCATTGACTTTTTGAAATTTTTAGGGCACTCCAGCATGTGAAGCACCTCACATTTTGTGTTTGTAAAATATTTTTCTACAAGACTTTGATATTGGTTATCTATTGCTGCTTAATAAATTACTCCAAAACTTGGTGGGTTAAAATAGCACACATTATCTCAAATGTCCTGTGGTTCAGGAATCCTAACACAGCTTAGGTGGATCCTCTTGAGGCTGTAAAGTATCAGCCAAAGCTGGTGTCTCATCAAAAGGCTCCACTGAGGAAGGTTTCATTTTCAAGCTCATATCGTTGGTGTTTAGTTCTTTAGGGGTTGGACTGAGGACCTCAATTCCTAGGTAGCTGTTGGCCAGAGACTGCCCTCTCTGATTTTTGCTATATGGGCCTCCCCAGTGTGGCAAGTTGCTTCATCAAAGCCAACAAGGGGGAGTCTGCTGGCAGGACCAAAGTTGGAATCTTTATAATCTAATCACACAAGTGACATCTCAACATCAAGGTATTGTATTGGTTGGAAGTTAATCAAGGGATTATGCAAGGCAGTGAATACCATTAGGGGAGGGATCACTGGGGCTATCTTGGAGTCGGCCTGCACCACCTATTTCCTATAAATTGAAAGTCGTTTCCATTGAGATTAAAACTGTTTGTAGGGGCCCGGTAGCGGTGGCTCCATATAATCCCTACCTGCACTTTGGGGGAGGCAGTAGGCGGATCGAGGTCAGAAATCGAGACCATCCCACAAGCTAACACGGTGAAACCCGTCTACTAAAAAATACAAAAATTAGCGGTGGTGAGCCTGTAGTCCCAACTGCACCGAGGCTGAGGCAGGAGAATGGCCTTGAGGAACCTGGGGCCGGGCTTGCAGTGAGCGAGATGAGATGCCACTGCACTCCCAGCCTGGGCTGACAGAGTGAGACTCCGCCTCTCAAAAAAAAAAAAAAAACTTGTTTGTAGGAATAGCACAGTGATATGTACTTGTTATTTTGACTTGATTATATCATATTTGAGCTTCCTTAAGGGGTAAAATAGTCTTTAGAATAAGGTGGGTAATGGAAGCTGTAAATAGGAGAAAGTTGCCTAAAGCCCTTTTGTAAAGTAGATAGTCTGATGTTGGTCCTAGGCTTAAAATGAGATGTTGGGGCTTAAAACCTGACCTTGGAATTCCTGGACATGTGATAACTCAGAAAAATAAAATGTTCAAATGGCTGTGATCATCAGATTTCAAGGTATATAGCAACATTTACCACAACAGTTTGCAACGATTTAAACCAAGTAACAATGCAAAAAACAACTAGACAGCCTGCATTAATCACTTATTCTTTTCTAGTTGTATATGCATAGTTTATCCTCATTATGAGGTAGGTATTACACAGGTGAAGAAACTGAAAGAAGTCAAATCTGTATAAGTCAGTAGTAACTAAACAATGGAGAAGATAGCAGTATTTAATCAATGATGTTGCCAAAACTGGATATCAATATGAAGAAAAATATCAATTTGTAGTAGCCTCTTTATCAAAATAGCAACTACAGTGGCTACTAGTGCCATATAAGCATGACATGGATCAAAAGAAAGTGGTTTTAAGCCATTGAATGACATTTTTTTCCTTCCTGTGTCCTCAAAGGAACTAATACATTCAATAAATGTTCACTTATTTCTGTATTATTTAAAATTTTCAGTAGTAATAGCAATCAAAGGTGCAGTATAAAATAGTGAAGGAGCACTGACTTTGGCGTTCAGAAGTCATACATTCCAATAGCATTTCCACCACTTAGTAATGAATTAAGGCAAGTTGCTTAACCTTAGCCTTAGTTTAGTCATCTGTACAGTGGGACTTCATATGACAGATGAATAATTGAAGATTCATGTAAAAGCCTAGCAAAATGATGGCCACATAAATGTTTAGCAAGCATTTCTTCCAAAGACACTACAAGGCTACCATGTTCTTTAATAATAATTGCCTTTACAAAAACAAACAAAAGGGGGGAAAAAGTAATTAAGTTTTATTTCTACTGGGGAAAAAATGCCCATGGGGTGGGGGGTAATCCTGAAGGATATTTATAAAGTTGTTTAGAACTCAAAATCCTTACACTTCTTTTAAACTTCTTATAATGCCCCAGGACCCAGCAAGAAATTGTTCTGCTGGACTGTAAAAATCACATATATGCATACTACAACCCTAGCAGTGATCTCAAGATTTCTTGTAAGACTTCCGTATATCGTATAGTGACAATATCAAACCAGTTTTGAAGACTTCTTACTACTAACAGAGAAATACAGGGAAAGGGTCTCTTTTAGACAGAGTGCATATCGGTTAACTATAGCCACAGTAATAGTGTGCAACAACCAACAACAAAAATAATAGTTTTTATTTAGCTCAGGAGTTTCAAGCTTCGGGTAGTATGGTCCTGGCTGGGCTCATTCATGTTTCTACAGGTTGTCTGAGGACTCACCTCCAGGCTGGGCTTGTCTGGGTAGCTTAGTTGAGGCAGCTGTGCTCTACTTGTTTCTTATCTTCTGGGACCAGTGGGCCACTTTGGGTATATAATTTTCATGATGATGGTGGAAGCACAAGTCAGTCATCCTAATTGCACAAGCTTTTTTGAGACTCCACTTGCTGCACATCTGCTAACATCCATTTGGCCAAAGTAAGTTAGATGGCTGAGCAGAAGGGTAGGGAATTATGTCTCTTGCCTGTAGCAGAAGAGCACTGCCAAATTACATTGCAAGCTGTGGATATAGGGAGAAGTGAAGAACTGGGGTCATTAATGCAATTTGCTACAAGTGTGATAGAAAAAGAAGCTCTGTGTGGGTCCTGAAATTATCAGTTTAGAATTTTGACAAATATTTGCATCCCTAGCTTGTTCCAGGCAATGTATTAGGTGTTGAGACTACAAAAAAATGTATATGCATAGTTCCTGGGAACTAACAGTATACTGGAGAAGAAACTGAGCAAGCGCCTGCAGTAAAGAGTTCTGGACACTCTAGGGAGAACAGTGGGTTACAAAAAAAAGAAGTGGTTAATTTTAGGAGGATTGAGAATGGAAGTGATGTGGAAATGTTTTAAATAAGTTATACTTAAAATGAATCTTAGATGCAGTAAGTATATGTGGGGCTGTTGAACAGGCCTGAAGAGTATATTTCTAGGAAAGGCTGAAGAGAAAAATGCTGTCAGATCATGGAAGGTCTTACATGTACTATTAATTAGGACTTCAGGTTGCAAGCAACAGAAATCAACTCAGATCAGGCAGTGTGCTGTGGCTCATGCCTGTAATCCCAGCAATTTGGGAGGCCAAGGCGGGGGATCATTTGAGGTCAGGAGTTCAAGACCAGCTTGACTGATATGGTGAAACCCTCTAAATTAGCCAGGCATAGTGGTGCACGCCTGTAGTCCCAGCTACTCAGGAGGCTGAGACAGGAGAATGGCTTGAACCCAGGAGGTGGAGGTGGCAGTGAGTCGAGATCATGCCATTGCACTCCAGCCTGGGTAACAGAGTGAGGCTGTCTCAAAAAACAAAAACAAAAACAAAAAACTTAACTCAGATCAGCTTAATGGGGGAAAAAAAAAAAGAACTACATTGGCTCACTGATGGAAAATAATAGTATCAGGATTTTTTTTACTTATTTCCGGAAGTGCTTTTGTTGGCCTCATTTTCTGAGAATTGTCACAAGACAGAGAACACGACAACGAGCAGCTAAGAGACAGTTTCCTTACAGTAGACTAATGAAATTAAATGATGACTTAGTGTGAAAGAGCAAATTTCTCACCTAATATCTCTTTATAAAATCCCAGAGAACTGATTGACCCCGGCATTAATGCATGCCTATCCCTGGCAATCATTGTGATCAATGCTCAATGCATTGCTGAAATTGGTGTGTAAGAACCAATCTCTGTCCACCCTCCCATATATACTTGTTCTGGGCAGAAAAGCAGTCTGCATTTGTTTGCAGAGCTTTAAGTCCATAGCAATGTTTAGTGCTGAGCCTCTTAAGCATATTAAGTTGAACCATATGAAGCTGTCAATATTCAACTACATTTTCCTTTTTTTTTCTCTCTCTCTCTGCTGCTTGAATCAACATTCAACCATTTTAAACCTGTAAAAAGCCAGTTTCATATGGTTCAACCTAAAGAGACATCTCTCTAAGTCAGGCTTGTGATGTCTCTATGGCATGTTCCTAGCATAAATCAAAGTCCTTCCCCTGTCTTCCATTCAGCAGAACCCCATATAGAAAGCAGTTTGTACCTGTGGTTCCAAAACCCACTTGACTGTAAACTTCTCAGTAGCAGCTAAGTCCCTATAGCTATATCTCTCTGCCATGCGATGTAAGAGCACTGCAAACCTCCTCCCGACCTCATTTATTAAAAGACTAGTTTCTAGCCATTAATTTTACTCATTCTGTCCCCCATACTGGAGTGCAGTGGTGCATTCACAGCTCACAGCAGCCTCAGTCTCCCCAGGCCTCAGGTAATCCTTCCACCTCAGCTTCCTGAGTAGCTGGGACTACAGGCATGTGCCAGCATGCCTGGCTAATTTTTTTTTCTTTTTTTTTTTTTTGTATTTTTTTGTCGAGATGGTGTTTTGCCATGTTGCTCAGGCTGTTCTTGAACTCCTGGGTTCAAGGGATCCACCCAACTCAGCCTCCTAAAGTGCTAGTATTACAGATTGGGCCACTGTATCCAGCCTTTGTCAAATTTTTAATAAGGACAGTGGGATATTTGGAATAAAGAAGCAAATAAGGCCAGGCGCAGTGGCTAACGCCTGTAATCCTAGCACTTTGGGAGGCTCAGGCAGGTAGATCACAAGGTCAGGAGTTCTAGAACAGCTTGGCCAACATGGTGAAACCCCATCTCTACTAAAACTACAAAAATTAGCTGGGCGTGGTGGTGGGTGCCTGTAATCCCGGCTACTCGGGAGGCTGGGGCAGGAGAATCACTTGAATCTGAGGCTGCAGTGAGCTGAGGTCGCACCATTGCACTCCAGCCTAAGCAACAGGGCGAGATTCTGTCTCAAAAAAAAAAAAAAAAAAAGCAGCAGCAAATAAAACAAAGTCCTTGCTTTCAAAGAGCTTACATTCAAGTGGAAGGAGACAGATAAATATATGTGTGGTAGTGTTTAAGGGTGCTGAAGAAAAATGGTAAGAAGAATGCAGAGTGCCATAGTGAGTGAGGACAGAAGCACTTCCTATTGTGTATTTTCTTATTGTTTCCCCTCACTAAAAATATGCTTATGAAGGCCTGCATTTTGTCTATTTTCTCCCCTTCTCTATCGCCAGAGGTAGAACAATGCCTTTGTGTCCTAGAACAAGTGTGTGAGAGGACAAAGACTGTGATTCATCTGCCAAGTTCATAAATACTGTACAGCAATCTAGTGAGGAGTGCCTTGCCTTCTTGGTCCACCTGAAGAAATATGAACACCGTCTGTCAGGTAGCTGTAGAACAAAGTGGAAACCCGGAAGCTTCTCAATTAATTTTATAAGAGAGCAATTTGCAGCCAGAAATTAAGAAAGAACTAGCTCTATCCAGGCTACACATAACACTGTAGATCTGTATTAGCTAGCTCAAGCTGCCATAACGAAGTGCCACAAACTGGGTGGCTTAAACAGAAATTTATTTTCTCAGTTCTGGAGGCTAAAGGTCCAAGATCAGCATGTCATCAAGGTTGGTTTCTGGTGAGGCTTCTCTTCCCGGCTTGTAGATGGCTACCTTCTCACTGTGTCTTCACATGGCCTTTCCTCTGTGCATGGTGAGAAGACAGGGCAGTCTGTTCTTTTCTTCAGAGGCGTGGTCTTGCTTTGTTGTTCAGGGTGGAGTACAGTGGCTATTCACAGCTGTGACCTCATTACTAATCAGCATGGGAGGTTTTGTTTTGTTTTTTGAGATGGAGTCTTGCTCTGTTGCTCAGGCTGGAGTGCAGTGGCACCATCTCGGCTCACTGCAACCTCCACCTCCAGAGTTCAAGCAATTTCTGGCTAATTTTTGTATTTTTAGTAGAGATGGGGTTTCACTATGTTGGCCAGGCTGGTCTCGAACTCTTGACCTCAGGGGATCTGCCTGCCTCGGCCTCCCAAAGTGCTATAATTATAGGTGTGAGCCACCATGCCTAGCCTAGCATGGGAGTTTTTACCTGTTCCATTTTGGGCCTGGCCCAGTTCACCCCGCTTAGGCAACCTGGTGGCTTCCACTCCCAGAAGGTCACCATATTGATGCTAAACTAAGTGCAGACACCTGATCAGTACAGCACACCACAGCCCGGAATTTCTGGCCTCAAGCAATCCTCCCCAGTTTGCCTCCTGAGTAGCTTGCACTGCAGGCATGCACCACTGTACCAGGCTCTTTTTTTTTTTTTTTTTTTTTGAGATGGAGTCTCACTCTGTCACCCAGGCTGGAGTGCAGTGGTGCGATCTCGGTTCATTGCAAGCTCTGCCTCCCGGGTTCACACCATTCTCCTGCCTCAGCCTCCCAAGTAGCTGGGATACAGGTGCCCGCCACCACACTGGGCTAATTTTGTATTTTTGGTAGAGATGGGGTTTCACCGTGTTGGCCAGGATGGTCTCCATCTCCCTTGTGATCTGCCCGCCTCAGCCTCCCAAAGTGCTGGGATTACAGGTGTGAGCCACCATCACTGGCCCAGGCTGTTCTTTTAATAAGGACACCAGTTAGATTAGGGATCCACCCTTACGACCTCATTTAACCTTAATTACCTCCTTAATGACCCTATCTCCAAATTCAGTCACATTGAGGTTAGGGTTTAGGGATTCAACATATGAATTTTGTGGGTGATGTTATAGAACCATCAGGTTCTATTAACCACTACATGGTACCAGACCAATACATGGAAACAGCAGGAGTTGCAGCAGAGAAATAGTTTAATAATGGTATGGCAGCCAAGGGAGAAGATGGGAGGGAACCTCAAATCACCTCCCCCCGTAAGTTTTGGACAGGGGTTTTTAAGGAAATGTTGGTAGGTAGGGGGCTGAGGAGCTAGGGGTTGCTGATTGGTTAGGGCATGGGGGATGTAATCATAAGAAGGTAGAAAGTGTATTCTTGTGCTGAGTTCGTTTCTTAGAAGGGGTCTTCAGACGGAGTAGCATCAGTGACCCCACTGATATGGTTCCAATGACTGGAGGAGTCCTTTGTCTCATGCTGGTTTAAATAAAATGATACAGACAAAAGTGGAGTGGTTTTAAGGAATGGAGAATTTAATATGCAAGAAATAAGAGGCTCCCTCATACACAGCCAGAGGGAAGAGGGCTCCAAGCCAAAAGAGGGAATCCCGGGTGCAGCAGGCAACAGCCAATTATGAGGCTGGAGGAGGTGGTGACAAATCTGCATATGACCCAGGGAATTGGTTTGACCAGGTTATGTCATTCACATAGCCTGCAAAAAAAGTGGCCCTCCCACCCTGGTCTTTTAATATGCAAATGCAGGGTGCCATGATGTTCTACACATGTGGGGGTATGTGGGGATGGTCATATTGCCAGGCACGTGGGGACAAGAAGAAGAGGGGAATCGCTATATTGAGTAAACCAAGTTTCTAATGGCCTGCATTTGCATATCAAAGCTTGCCAGCCCAGCTTTCTTGCTAGACAAGGAACATTTCTGGAGCTGCTTTAAAAGGAAAAAAACTTTCCAAAGACCGCTTTTCCTCTCTATCTACCTAAAATAATTTCTTAACTCCTATAACACCATTGGAGTACAGAATCTGGGAAATATCTCAAAATGGGAAACTTGAGATTTCTTAACTGAGTCAAAGATACTATCTATAAAGCAATAAGCAGCTATAAGGAAGTGGGCTATAGGAAAAGTTTGTTAATGTTTAGCTATGCTTCTACTCAAAACTTATCTTTTGTTAAAAATCTCGCAATTTGGCAGGGCACGGTTGCTCACACCTGTAATACCAGCACTTTGGGAGGCTGAGGAGGGTGGATCACCTGAGGTCGGGAGTTCGAGACCAGCCTGACCAACATGGAGAAACCTTGTCTCTACTAAAAATACAAACTTAGCCTGCCGTGGTGGCGCATGGCTGTAGTCCCAGCTACTTAGGAGGCTGAGGCAGGAGAATCGCTTGAACACGGGAGGCGGAGGTTACTGTGAGCTGGGATCGCGCATTGTACTCCAGCCTGGGCAACAAGAGTGAAACTCAGTCTCAAAAAAAAAAAATTATAGCAATTTAGTTTTATTAAAATTATGAGGATGGTTTCAGGGACACAATTCATAACAGGTTTATAAATGTAACATGTTATTAATTTTATGTATTTTTCCCATCTGTGAACACAACACTCTCAATCCTTTCAGATATGACTCTTAATGAGTGTGATACTTAATGGAACCCCTGGGAACACACTGGGCTGAGTCCCAGCATTTACCTTAGAAGACCAATTTAAGAGTGGGGCCTGGGGCTCGACAGTTTTCCTAGGGCTGGAAGTATTCCTAGTTATTAACCCTAGGCTGGTTTGTTTTAGGCACTTAAGTAGTTGCTGAATGACTGAGACAAATAGGAGACAAAGTGAAGGGAAGCTTCTTTAATTGCTTCTTACCCCAGGGAAAGGCACAGAATTACTACCACCCAGCTAGTTTTGCCCCAGGCTCTACGTTTTTCCCTCAGTGGCTAAAGGCCCCTGCTGAAACGGCAAAGACCTTGGTTCACTTTTTAAGTGTTCTAGCTCCCTTTCCTCAAAATCTGCCTTCTGTTTAGATTACATCCACCCATAAAATCTCATAAAGCTTTGACCCATTTTCAATTTTAAAAATGAACTCAAGCTCTTTACTTGTCCATGTTAGACTCTACGCAAGAAATACATAATTTGCCCAGGTAATGACGAAAAGGAGATGCAACAACTTTTCCCTAGGTTCTCTTTATTGTTACAGCGTTGTTAATATCTTAAGATTTGGAGGTAAACGGAAATGGAGAATCAACAACTATACTTCAACCTTACTGTAAATTGACAAACACTAACACTAAAAAGTTTCG
This sequence comes from Papio anubis, assembly GCF_008728515.1. NCBI lineage: Eukaryota > Metazoa > Chordata > Mammalia > Primates > Cercopithecidae > Papio > Papio anubis. The sequence continues at coordinate 55,375,638 of NC_044988.1, read as the reverse complement.
AAGGTAAAAGGACATAAGTTCCACCTTCTATGCTTTGTGGAGGTATAAAAACAAAACAAAACAAAACAAAAACTGACTAGACAGGCTACCCGCTACACACTCCAACCGACCTCAGCGACCGGAGGAGGAAGCGCAACTGATTCTAGCAACCCCTCCGCCACCCTGGCCCATAACGCTTCACCACGTTCTGTGTCACGGCCGGAAGTGACGCATAACCTGCGACGCCAGTGCCTGCCGCCCACTGCCGCGGGAGTCGCGTTTCGGTCACACCAGGCAGCGGACTTTCCTCCGATGGTTGCAGCAGAGGGATCATGACGGGGAAAAAGTCCTCCCGGGAGAAACGGCGCAAACGTAGCAGTCAGGAGGCTGCTGCGGCGCTCGCGGCCCCAGACATGGTACCCGCCTTGGCCAGCGGCGGCAGTGGAAGCACTAGCGGCTGCGGGAGCGTCGGGGGCTGCGGGAGCGTCAGCTGCTGTGGGAACGCCAGCTTTAGTGGAAGTGTCACCGGCGGTGGGAGCGGCGGCAGCTGCTGGGGCGGGAGCAGCGTGGAGCGTAGTGAGCGCCGGAAGCGGAGGAGTACCGACTCTTCCAGCGTCTCGGGCTCCCTGCAGCAGGTGCGTGCGCGCCCCTCTGGCCGCTTCCCGGAGCTGCTGCTTTTTCGGAAGAAGTCGGGCTACCAGAGGGATGGGGCGCCGGCTGGAGCTCACTGCTAGCGCGGCGATCCCAAGGTCGTCCGTGCTTGAGGTTCATGTTCCTACCTAAGTCCTGGTGAGCCCCACACTCCCATCCGTGTCTTGAATCTTGAACGTCAAGTTTCTGGATTTCCTGATCATCTTTTTTTTTTTTTTTTTTTTAATACTCTTGGCTCCTTCCACTCCTATGGTTTCAGTCTCCCAGAAGAATATGAGTTGGAAGCTAGCCTTCATTTCCCTTGCAAGCCAAACAGTTCTCCCTTCGTCTTCATCTTTTCATAGATGTGGTTTACTCCACATTACTGATGAGAAAATTGAGGCCCAAGGAAGTTAAGAAACTTTACCCACAGTCACAGAGTTTGTTAATAGCTCCTAGGTTTGAATCCAAATATCTGACTACAAAGGCCATGTTCTTTATACGCCACCAATCTACCAAGAGAACGCCGTTTAAAAAAAGTTCGTAATTTGTTTCAAAACAATGTAATTTAAATTCATTCAATGCAGAAATAAAGGGAAAGCGTTAAGTCCTTCTTGCCCCTCCATTAATATTTTGATACGCGGCCTCTTTTAATCACTCCTCGTCAGATATGTGTATTTAAGTTGCTACATTTAAGCTGTGTTGTGTTATTCCCGCTGTTGAGTACCTGCATTGTTGTGATAGGCTTCTTTATATACGTGGTTTGTTATTTTTAGTGACTGCCTGGTATTTTATTATTTTTTTTTGGTATTTAGGTTTGCAGGTTTTTTTTGTATTGTGACTACGAACACCTTTATGTATATATCTTATACAAGAGTTATGTTGGGAGAGAGTGTCAGCACTGAAGTTCCTGGGTCAAAGTTTGTGCTGTTGGTGAATGCCGCCAAATGCTTTCCAAATGAGACTTTACAGATTTATAGTGCAAACAGTACATATATAAGAATACCTATTTCTGAAATTCTTAACTAGCTTTTGATAACCATTTTTTTTTTTAAATGCCAGACTAATGGGTCAAATTAATATTGTGTTTGTTTTAATTTTTATTTTCCTGATTAGTGAGATTGAACATTTTAATATTTTTATTTGCCATTTGATTCCTTCTCGTGTAATTTTCTGTACATATATCCTCTGCTCATTTTTCTCTTTCGTAGAGTACAGTTTCTCTTTATGTAGAGATTTTATCAGGTGGTTTTCTGGTATTCTGTTGAGATGATCACGTACTTTTTCTCCTTTAATCAGATACTGTAATTTATTGATAAGTTAGTTGATGTTGAACAGTCTTTGGAGTCTTGGGACAAGTTCTGTTTGGTTTGTTGTACTTGGCTGGAAATCAGTGTTTTTACTTTTATGTATGTGTTTCTAAATTAGATCAGTCTGTAGTTTTTATTTTTGTAATGGATTGAATTAGGAAGCTTTGTGTTTTTTTGGTGTGTTCTAGAATGGTTTATATTTTCTTCTCAAATATTTGTCAAGTATCTGGGTCTAGTGGAGATTTTTAGGGTGATTTTTTAAAACACTCTTTAAAAAATTATTTAATATAGATCTATTCAGTTTTCCCACCCCTTCTAGATTCAGTGTTGCATATCACCATTCTTATTTTAAATAGTTTCCTTTTTTTTTTTTTTTTTGAGATGGAGTCTCACTGTGTCGCCCAGGCTGGAGTGCAGTGAGAGGCACCATCTCAGCCCACTGCAACCTCTGCCTCCCGGGTTCAGGTAATTCTCCTGGCTTAGCCTCCTGAGTAGCTGGGATTACAGGTACCCGCCACCATGGCCAGCTAATTTTTGTATTTTTAACAGAGGTGGGGTTTCACCATGTTGGCCAGGCTGGTCTTGAACTCCTGACCTCAGGTGATCCACCCATCTCAGCCTCCCAGAGTGCTGGGATTACAGGCGTGAGCCACCGCGCCTGGCCAGTTTCCCTAGTTCTAACACTCCGTTGTAATGGGGAGACCAACAACATTGGTCAGTTGAATATTGAAAACATTTGTGTACAGAACTAAACCCATTTTCTAATGAAAAATTAATGTATTTTTGAAGAAAAGGTCATTGCATATTAGGCTTGTAGATAACATTTCAAACTTTAGAGAGTGCCATTATATCTGTTGTGTATTGAGTTCCTTATTTTATTTTTTTAATTTTTGTTTTTATTTTTATTTTTTGAGACGGAGTCTTGCTCTGTCGCCCAGGCTGGAGTGCAGTGGCGCTCTCAGCTCACTGTAAGTGCCGCCTCTCCGGTTCACGCCATTCTCCTGCCTCAGCCTCCCGAGTAGCTGGGACTACAGGCGCCCGCCACTGCGCCCAGCTAATGTTTTTGTATTTTTAGTGGAGACGGGGTTTCACCGTGTTAGCTAGGATGGTCTAGATCTCCTGACCTGGTGATCTGCCCGCTTCGGCCTCTCAAAGTGCTGGGATTACAGGCATGAGCCACCTTGCCCCGTTGAGTTCCCTATTTTTGGGGGAAGAACTTTATTGAAATATAGTTGACATACCATACAATTCACCCATTTCACATGTACAGTTAAGTGATTTTGCATATATTCATAGAGTTGTACAACCATCACTACAGTCAATTTTTTTGTTTTTGTTTTTGTTTTTTTGAGATAGAGTTTCCCTCTTGTTTCCCAGGCTGGAGTGCAGTGGTGCCATCTCGGCTCACTGCAGTCTCAGACTGCTGGGTTCAAGCAGTTCTCCTGCCTCAGCCTCCCAAGTGGCTGGGATTACAGGCACCCGCCACCTGCCCGGCTAATTTTTCTGTTTTTATTAGAGACGGGGTTTCACCATGTTGGCCAGGCTGGTCTTGAACTCCTGACCTCAGGTGATCTGCTCACCTCGGCCTCCCAAAGTGCTGGGATTACAGGCTGAGTCACTGTGCCCTGCCTAGTCAGTTTTAAAATATTTTCATCACTCCAGAAAGCAACCTTATGTGTAACTTTTAGCTTATATAATATGTGGTGTTTTGTGTCTGGCATCTTTTACTTAGCATAATGTTTTCAAGATTCATCCATGTTGTAGCACATAGGGTTCATTCCTTTGTATCACAGATTCATGCCTTTTTATGACTGCTATATCACATTTTGTTTTGTTTTTGTATAGCTGTACATATGTACCACATATGTGTAGGTACCGCTATACAACATGTCATTTTTCCATTTATCACTTGATGGACATTTGTGTTGTTTTGCTTTTTGGCTATTATGAGTCATGCTGTTAAGAACAAGTAAGTTTTTGTGTAGACATATCATTACATTTCTCTTGGGTATATATCTAGGAATGAAAATGCTGGGTCATACGGTAACTTTTTGAGGTACTGCCAAATTAGCTTCCAAAGTAGCTGCACAATTTTATATTCCTGCTAACAGTGTGTGAGGATTCCAGTTTCTCTACATTATTTCATTGTAAGCTGTTAGAACAAGTGCTGATTCTTTTACTTTTTCAGTCTAATTATCATAGTGTTCTTTAAAATTGACCTATTTTAAAACTGCTTTGTAAACAACTATCTGACCTCTGTGGTCAGGGAAGATTTTCCAGAGGAGGTGACTGTTGAATTGTCCGAAGTATCTGAATTTGTTAATCTTGTGAATATAGTGTGATAGAGAAAGGAAAGAAGAAAGACTGTCATAGGAAAATGGTACGCCAAAGCCCTGCCTGTATGAGCTGAAGGAAGGAGAATAGGTTACAGTCGAGTAATTCAAAGAAGATTGTGTTCTAAACACAAAGAATGAGCATGAAGGTCAGGTAGGCCATATTACCTTAAGAGCAATGGGAATTCGTTGAAGGGTTTGAAACAAGAAGGATGAGTACATATACATTTTATAAAATCCATTCTGCTAACAGTGTCCAAAACAAAGAGACCTCAGATTAGATGCAGGGAGTCCCATTCAATGGCTATTGGTATAACCTAGGCAAAAAATTTTGGTAGTTTGGAACAAAACTACGGCAGTAGATTTGAAGAGACTGGATAGAGTAGGGAGACAGAAAGTAAAATGGACAGAAATATCTTAAATTACTGAAATTACTTGGTTACTTTGACTATGATTATGTAAGTTTTAAAAATGATGATCGCTCCTGGTAAGTATGTTACTTTTCTGTATATTTGTGATTTGTGACATTTTTACTTCAATTTATTTATATGAATTTAAGTACAATGATTATGCATACATAGAGCTTTTGGGTGAATGGCCTTTTAGGGGAAAATCCTAATTCTTCAAAAGTCTAAAACTTTAAGAAATTATTCAATATTTAGTATACTTTTGTTTGTGTATCCTAAGTATCTCTTCCCTTTATAGCTACTCCTTGAGTTAATTGCAGTATGGAGAGGAAAATCAAAGAATATTAAACAAATATTCTCTCCTATGGTTTTAGAGAAATGTGCAAAGAATTTGGGAATTTTTGATGAAGAAGAATTTATTAAATGAAAATGTATGATGGCATGTACATATTCTTTATATTTTAAATAGTATTGTTTAATGGTTCTTTATTCTTTTAACTTTAGGAAACCAAATATATTTTGCCAACTTTGGAAAAAGAATTATTCTTGGCAGAGCACAGTGACCTTGAAGAAGGTGGACTGGACCTGACTGTGTCATTGAAACCAGTTAGTTTCTATATATCAGACAAAAAAGAAATGCTTCAGCAGTGCTTCTGTATTATAGGAGAGAAGAAGTTACAGAAGATGCTTCCTGATGTGTTAAAGGTACTTCATTACACATCACACTAGATACATACATAGAAATACAACGTTCTTTGTCACAATTGTTTGTTTTACTTAATGCGTTTTTTTGTTTGTTTTTTTTGAGACAGAGTCTTGCTCTGTCGCCCAGGCTGGAGTGCAGTGGCGTGATCTCGGCCCACTGCAATCTCTGCCTCCCGGGTTCAAGCAATTCTCTTGCCTCAGCCTCCTGAGTAGCTGGGATTACAGGCACGCACCACCATGCCCAGCTAATTTTTGGATTTTTAATGGAGACGGGGTTTCACCATGTTGGCCAGGCTGGTCTTGAACTCCTGACCTCGTGATCCTCCCACCTTGGCCTCCCAAAGTGTTGGGATTACAGGTGTGAGCCATCGTGCCTGGCCTTAATGCAGTTTTTAATTGGATGTTTGCATCTAAAACAAGCTACTTGAAAAGATTTTGTAAAATAAACAACCATAAACAGCCTTGTATATTTAAAAATTTGCCAAGATAAAATGTTTAGGCAAGAAATTTATTGACCCTGTGGAGATAATTCTGTTAAATGCAGGGAATGATGGTAACTAAATTGGACATATAATCTTTCTGGTGCTTTAAGAAATAATGTCACAATATGCTGCTGTGTAACAACAAACAGTAATGGTTAATAATAGTTTATATTTCATTAGATTCACAAGTGTTTTTATTTGATTATTTTTGAAAATTATTTAGGGAAATATTTGTTGTTCTAGTTTTACAATTGTAGAAATTGACCTTGGACACTCAAGCCCGAGATCATATATCTAAAGATACAAGACTTTAATATTTTAAACCTTTAGAATAATTACTTAACGTAAATAGATTGCTTAAGAATAGCTGGGAAACTGTCTCACTCTTTAGTTTGTTCTTTGATAATAAATACAGCTTTATGCATTCCCATCGAATCTACAGTGTTCACATATTAACTGGCAGTTTTTCAGATTTCATCCCAGGAGAAGATGTGAATCTACTTGAGGCTTTAATTTATTTTATTGTAAGATTTTGCTAACTTAAATTTTTATGATTGAAATTTTCCAGTTTACATTGGGGCTGTGTTACATAAATGCATTTTTTAAAATGTCATTTCCTTTAGAACTGTTCAATAGAAGAAATTAAAAAACTATGCCAGGAACAGTTAGAGCTCCTGTCTGAAAAAAAAATTTTGAAGATTCTTGAGGGTAAGAATACATATTTTTACATTCTGGCAACTTATTAATTAATACTATATTCAGCATAAATCCTGAGGTATTCTTTCTCCTACTTGGATATTTAATTTCGTTATCATTGAAGAGTATTTTTACTTCTGTTTGTACTAAAAAATATAGTTTACATGTCAGAAAAGCATTTCAAGAATAGACAATATATCATTTTTCCAAATAAAGTATATATAGGTAAGAGTATAATAAAATGAAATTTTAAAAAGTACCAAAAATCTGTAAAAAAATTAATTATTGGAAAGGCAAAGAATTTCCCTTAAAATCTTTTTAGTTTTCTGCTTTAGATTTTTTATAGTGTTTAGTTACTTATTGCATACTGTTTACTCTCTAGTAAGACCCAGATGTAGAGTTAGAATACTTCCATGCAATTTACCAATATTTGTTTGTCTGCCTGTAGTATGACTACTCTTTGTGCACACCTCTAGAATTTTGGATTTTCAGGCATGTTTTTTTTCCTTTTGGAACTTTGCAAGGATTTTAGCTTTAACATGACAGAAGAAGAAACAAAAATTGGAGCCTTTTAGTTTCCAGAGAGATTGCTTCATTTTTAAATGTAAAATTGATGGCATTTTGTAACTCTGGAAATAGATACATATTTATGTATGTAGTGTGTAAGTGTATATACACATTTTCTTGTCTGTATACATTTATATAATAGGTAAAAAGAAGGCAATGAGGCCGGGCGCGATGGCTTACGCCTGTAATCCCAGCACTTTGGGAGGCTGAGGCGGGCGGATCACAAGGTCAGGAGTTTGAGACCAGCCTGGCCAACATAGTGAAACCCCGTCTCTACTAAAAATATAAAAATTAGCCGGGTGTGGTGGCGGGCGCCTGTAGTCCCAGCTACTCGGGAGGTTGAGGCAGGAGAATTGCTTGAACCCAGGAGGTGGAATTCGCAGTGAGCCGAGGTCGCGCCACTGCACACCAGCCCTGGTGACAGTGCAAGACTCCGTCTTAAAAAACAAAACAAAAAAAAAGATGTCAATGAGAAATACCTAAGGCATTGAAAAAATTATTTTAAATACAAGCAATTAAAAATTTAAATTTTGACCCAGTATAAAGTTCTTTAATCTGCATAACTTTTAAAGATTATACTTTTTAATGTAATGATTACATCATTTTAACGTTTTTATAAGTGTGCTTTCAATAGTTTCTTTCATTTATAAGGTGACAATGGAATGGATTCTGATATGGAAGAGGAAGCAGATGATGGTTCTAAGATGGGATGTGATTTAGTCAGTCAGTAAGTTTAAAAACTTTCATTTTTATTTCAAAATGTCTTTGTTACTCCTTTGGTGATTTCTTATGTCAAAGCTGTGATTGTTTTTCTGTGTTTTATTTATAAAATCATTCAGTGGTATAGAAAGATTTGTATATATGAGGATGGAGTGAACTACTTTCAGGATTAAGATGGTTTTTAAAAACTACTCCACAGAGATATAGAACAATAGCAGTGCCAACCTAAAGCAGAATCACTCTTACTTGGATTTTGAATATACTCTTCATGATCCTCACTATTTATTTATTAAGCACTTACTCTACCAGGTACTATATTAAACAGCATAGAACACTTGATCTCATGAAATTCATCTATGTATCTATTAATATTAGTCAATAATAGCCTCATTTCACAGATGAGATAGTTATGTTCATGTAAGTCTACATATTTTACCTATAAATATGTATTATTTGATTATTGGGATGATTAAAAAAATACCCATTTTGGGGTGCTGACTAATCAAGAAGCTACATGCTAATTATTAGTTTTTTCTTCATTAGTGCACATCAAACTTTCATCTTTTAATTTGAGCATCTATTGATGCTATTTGCTTAAAATAATTATTTTGGTAGTTTCCAAAGAATGACTTGTTCTTTGCAAAGCTTAGCATTTTTCCTGAAGAATATAAAAGACTTGTGCTAGATCAGAAAAAGATAAAGTATAAAAGAAAAATAAATACTTGTGTCACAGGCAGTAATACACATAAGAAGAGGTTACTAGGGGCAGTAGCATAGAGAAGTACATAGTTAACCAGAAATGCAGAATTTTTTTCATTTCTAAAAGAATGCTATTGGGCAGGAGTATTATAGGGTAATTTATATGAAAACATAGAGTAAGCCGGACATGGTGGCTCATGCCTGTAATCCCAGCACTTTGGGAGGCTGAGGCAGGCAAATCACTTGAGGTCGGGAGTTGAAGACCAGCTTGGCCAAGATGGTGAAACCCCGTCTCTAATAAAATACAAAAAAATTAGCTGGGCATGGTGGCACGCGCCTGTAATCCCAGCTACTCTGGAGGCTGAGGCAGAGAATTGCTTAAAAACCTGGAGGGGCGGAGGTTACAGTGAGCTGAGATCGTGCCACTGCACTCCAGCCTGGGCAACAGAGCGAGACTCCGTCTCAAAAAAAAAAAAAAGAAAACATAGAGTAGAAAGTGTACACATTTTTAACATCTTACCGTTGGCGTTCCTACAAAATACTTAGCTTTAAATCATTTATATAGTATACTAATTTAGTTCAGCTAGTTTAAGCATTTACAAGGCCTGTTAACTTTTTAATATTTTAAAGTTCCTTAAATTATCTAAATTAATCACTTTGTTTTTAAAAAAATTTCTTTCCCCCAATCCCCACATTGATCAACATTTTGTTTCTTGATGCTACTTATAGAGAATCCTAAATTGAGCTTCTGCTTGATTATATTTATTTTCCCTCTTTAAAAATCTATTATTTTTTTCCAGTTTTTGAGGTGCCATTAGGCTTAAGTGCTTTACTTCTTCATACCTGGGCATTAGTGTTATGTTTTCAACTGTTAGAAGCCATTTAATGGTGTATTAGTTTGTTTTCATGTTGCTGATAAAGACATACCCAAGACGGGGTAATATATAAAGAAAAAGAGATTTAATGGACTCATAGTTCCACATGGCTGGGGATGCCTCATAATCATGGTGGAAGGTGAAAGGTGCTTCATACATGGTGGCGGCAAGAGAGAATGAGGGAACCACTGTGAAAGATCTAATGGTTGTAAAACCACCCCCATGATTCAATTATCTCCCACTGGTTCCCTTCCACAACATGTAAGAATTTTGGGAGCTATAATTCCAGATGAGATTTGGGTGGAGACACAGCCAAACCATATAATTCTGCCCCGGCCCCTCCCAGATCTCGTGTCCTCACATTTGAAAACCAATCATGCCTTTCCAACATTCCCCCAAAGTCTTAACTCATTTCAGCATTAACTCAAAAGTCTACAGTCCAAAGGCTCATCTGAAACAAGGCAAGTCCCTTCCGCCTATGAGCCTGTAAAATCAAAAGCAAGTTAGTTACTTCCTAAATATAATGGGGATACAGGCATTGGGTAAATACACCCTTTCCAAATGGGATAAATTGGCCAAATTGAAGGGGCTACAGGCCCCATGCAAGTCTGAAATCCAGCAAGACAGTCAAATCTTAAAAGCTCCAAAATGATCTCTTTTGACTACATGTCTCATATCCAGGTCACACTGATGCAAATGGTAGGTTTCCATGGTCTTGGGAAGCTACGCCCTTGTGGCTTTGCAGGGTACGGTCTACCTCCTAACTGCTTTCACATGCTGGTGTTGAGTGTCTGAGGTTTTTCCAGGTGCACAGTGCAGGTTGTCAGTGAATATACCATCGCGAGATTTGGAGGATGGTGGCCCTCTTCTCCCAGCTCCACTAGGCAGTGCCCCAATGAGGATTCTGTGTAAGGCTTCAACCCCACATTTCCCTTCTGCACTGCCCTAGCAGAGGTTCTCTATAAGAGCCCTGCCCCTGCATCTAACTTCTGCCTGGACTTCTAGATGTTTCCATACATCCTCTGAAATCTATATAGAGGTTCCCAAACCTCCTGCAGGTGCACATTTCTTGACTTCTGTGCACCTGCAGGCTCAACACCACATGGAAGCTGCCAAGACTTGGGGCTTGCGCCCTCTGAAGCACCAAGTCCCCAAGCCTGGCCCGTGAAACTATTTTTCCCTCCTAAGCCTCCAGGCCTGTGATGGGAGGGGCTACTGTGAAGACCTCTGACATTTTCCTCATTGTCTTGGCGATTAACACTCGGCTGCTTGTTACTTATGCAAATTTCTGCAGCCGGCTTGATTTTCTCCTCTGAAAATGGGTTTGTCTTTGGCTTTGGAGGCTGCAAATTTTCTGAACTTTTATGCTCTGTTTCCCTTTTAAAACCAAATGCTTTTAATAACACCCACATACGTCTTGAATACTTTGCTGCTTAGAAATTTCTTCCACTGGATACCCTAAATCATCTCCCTCAAGTTCAAAGTTCCACAAATCTCTAGCTCAAGGACAAAATGCTGCCAGTCTGCTAAAATATAGCAAGAGTCACCTTTACCCCAGCTCCCAACAAGTTTCTCATCTCCATCTGAAACCACCACACCCTGGATTTCCTTGTCCGTATCATTATCGGCATTTGGTCAAAGCCATTCAACAAGTCTCTAGGAAGTTCCAGACTTTCCCACATTTTCCTGTCTTCTGGCCCTCCAAACTGTTCTAACCTCTGCCTGTTACCCAGTTCCACATTTTTGTGTATCTGTAAAGCAGTACCCCACTCTTCTGGTACCAATTTACTGTATTAGTCTGTTTTCACACTGCTAATAAAGACATACCTGAGACTAGTTAATTTATAAGGAAAAAGAGGTTTACTGGGCTCACAGTTCCATATGGCTGGGGAGGCCTCACAGTCATGGTGGAAGGCAAAAGGCACTTCTTATATGGTGGCAGCAAGAGAGAATGAGGGAACCAAGTGAAAGGGGTTTCCCCTTATAAAACCATCAGATCTTGTGAGACTTACTCACTATCACCAGAACAGTATGGGAGAAACTGCCCCCATGATTCAGTTGTCTCCCACCAGTTTCCTCCTACAATATGTGGGAATTATGGGAACTACAATTCAAGATAAAACTTGGGTGAGGACATAGCCAAACTATACCAAGTGGAGATAGCCAATTATAGTAGCTATTTAACTTTTTTAAACGATTACAGCAATGGCTGTGCATGGTGGTTCACACCTGTGATCCCAGCACTTTGTGAGAACAGGTTGAGAGGATCACTTGAGGCTAGGAGTTTGAGACCAGCCTGGGCAACATAGTGAGACCCTGTCTCTACAAAAAATTAAAGTAGATGGGGTCTTGCTATGTTACCCAGGTTGATGTTGAACTCCTGGCCTCAAGCTGTCCTCCCACCTCAGCATCCCAAAGCATGGGTGACTCCATTTTGATTTTTAGTCAAGGTTTTTTCTAAAGTTATGGAATAGGATTTAAGGTTTAAAGATGACAGAGAGGGCTTGGCACACTTGCTTATGCCTGTAATCCCAGCACTTTGGGAGACCAAGGTGGGTGGATGACTTGAGGTCAGGAGTTTGAGACCAGCCTGGCCAACGTGATGAAACCCGGTCTCCACTAAAAATACAAAAATTAGCCAGGCCTGGTGATGCACGCCTGTAATCCCAGCTACTTGGTAGGCTGAGGCAGGAGAGTCACTTGAACCCGGGAAATGGAGGCTGCAGAGAGCCAAGATCCCCCCCCCCCCACTGCATTCCTGGGTGACAGAGCAAAACTCCCATCTCAAAAATAAAGAAAGATGACAGGTTTTCACAGCTTCTCCTGTTCTGCTGACCCACTGTGACTCTACAAGGCTGGTGCCGTCTCTAGCTTACTGAACTCTAGGTGAAGGAAAAGGGGACTAAGTAAGGAGGTTGCTATATGGTGGCTCCTACAAAGCAGACTGCACATTAACTGGTGGCAAAGCACCCAGGAAGCAACTGACTGCAAAGCCTGCATACGAGAGTGCACCCTTTCCTGGAGTGGTGAAGAAACCTCATTGTTACAGGCCTGGTACTATGGCCCTCCATGAAATCAGTTGTTTCTGGAAGTCTGCTGAACTTCTGAATCACAAACTTCCCTTCCACAGTCTGGCTTGAGAAATTGCTCAGGACTTCAAATCAGACCAGTGTTTGCAGAGCACAACAGCTATTGGTGCTTTGCAGGAGGCAAGTGAGGCCTATCTGGTTGACCTTTTTGAAGACACCAACCTGTGTGCTATCCATGCCAAATGTATAACAATTATGCCAAAAGATACCCAGTCAGCATGGAGAACGTCCTTTTAAGAAGCCACTGTGATGGGAAACATTTCATTATCTAAAAGAGAAACCCCCCACAATTTTTTTCCTGTTATTGGTAGTTTTGAGCTTAGATTTTTTTTACCATAGAGTCAAAAGGTACCTGTATTAGTCAGGGTTCTCTGGAGGGACAGAACTAATAGGATATATGTATGTGTGAAAGGGAGTTTATTAAGGAGAATTGAGTCACATGATGACAAGGTAAAGTCCCATGATAGACTATCTGCAGGTTGAGGAGCATGGAAGCCAATGGTGGATCAGTCCAAGTCCCAAAACCTCAAAAGTAGGGAAGCCGACAGTGTAGCCCTCAGTCTGTGGCCAAAGGCCGAGAGCCCCTGGCAAACACTGGCATAAGTCCAAGAATCCAAAAACTGAAGAACCTGGAGTCTGATGTTCAAGGGCATCCAGCACAGGAGAAAGATGAAGGCCGGAAGACTCAGCAAGTCTACTCTTACATCTTTTCCTGTCTGCTTTATTCTAGCTGTGCTGGCTGCTGATTAGATGGTGCCCACCGATTGAGGGTGGGTCTGCCTCTCCCAGTCCACTGACTCAAATGTTAATCTCCTTTGGCAACATCCTCACAGACCCAGGAACAATACTTTGCATCCTTCAATCCAATCAAGTTGACACTTAATATTAACCGTCACAGTACCTAAGTATATGATTGTTAGTGAAAAAATAGGGGATAGAAATCAACTATTTCCAGTTTTTCCATTTTTATTTATGTGTGAATTTTTAACATAAATTCAGAGACATAAAGCATTAATGCAAGTCAAAATATTTCAGTGAACAAGTTTCAGTGGTTCAACTTTATAATAATTATAAATCTGTTAAAATTTTCTGGGAAAAAATGACATCATAAACAGCAGTTTTGCCCTTTTTAGAATTTACTACAAAGCAACAACAAAAATAAACAGAAATAGACATTATCTTGGATGAAATGAGATATCCTTAACTTCAAATCACTTTGAGGAACTATTCTTAAATGCGGTGATTTTCAAATAATGTTGTGCAAAGATACCTGTGGAAAACTTCCATGTGTACAAATCTCAAAGATTCAGTGTACGTTTCTCCAAAGTCAGAGGAAGTGTTTCAGGGAAGAAGGAAACTTTAATGTTGCTCCTTTTTTCTTTGACTAGTAGCCATGTAGTAGTGTATCTGTTTCTCCAGAGTAAGATGGATGTTGGTTGCTGGTAAGATTTTGGCCCTTTGGGAATCATGGCAAAGATAATAACTACAAAGGTGTTTACTTTGGGGTGGATAGGTAGTTGCTGATTTGCATTGAAGATCCTAGAGGAAAGTGTTGGATTTTTTTTTTTAGACAGTGTCTCACTCTGTCCCCCAAGCTGGAGTATAGTGTGCAGTGTTGGCTCGCTGAAACCTCTCTCTCCCACGCTCAAGCGATCCTCCCACCTTGGCCTCCCAAACTGCTGGGGCTAGAGACTTAAGCCACCACGCCTGGCCAAAGTGGTGGATCTTGAGGAAAACTTGGTTTACTGAGGTCTGAGAACTCCTGTGGGGAAATGGAGGAAGATGGGGAATGGGAAAGGGAAAGTTAACATATATCTTGCGTGAATATGTCTGGTTACTTTCATTTTATAAGTTGAAAATAGAATTGAATGCACCAGCTGTTTCCTGTCTCTGAGTCTGGGAGAACCTGAAAAAAACTGGGGAGTAGATATCTCAAAGAATAGTGGTTTACTTCTTCATTGTGGATCTGTGGAGGGAGAGACTGCTTTGCTTTCTGCCAGTTTCAGAGTAGCTGCTAAACCTGAGTCCCAAGGAATTGACCATAATGACATGCGTAAACACATGCATGAATACATATATAACATCTTTAAAGGATCTTGATATCTGGAGAAAAGATTACTTGAAAGAAACAAAGCACATGCCACGCTAAATTAAACTGTTAGAGGAATGAACACTTGCAGGGAATAAAATGAGCTCTTATGGAAAGTCAAGTGCAGCACAAATAATTATTCTTGGGCTGAAAAATATGATTTTTTTAAACTAAATTCTGTAAGTTAATCAGAGTAGGGGATCGTTACTGTTAAGTCCCAAATTAGATGCCTGAAAGAATGGATCACAAAGCAAAAATATAAAAGATGGAAATCATAAGAGAAAATAATCAAGTAAGTTAGAAGGCTTTAGCATCCTCATGTATAATAAATAGGAATCCTAGAAAGAGAAAATGAAACATACAAAGAAGAGGTAAAATACTAAATCATTAAGGAATTATTAAATAGTAATTCAATAATATAGGAATTTTTTCCTGTGTGATAAATACAGGAAAATATAACAAATATAGGAAATATACTTAATAAATATAGGAAAATTTTTCTGACCTGAAAAACAAATTTTAGTCTTCAAATTTAAAGTGCTCACTGAGTTCTAGGCAGGATTGCAGGGAAAAAATAACATGGAAGCAGTTTTTTTTAATAAAGTGAAAAATTTAACAGCCTTCCAGTCAACATAACACATCAAAGAAGGAAAAAGATCAGATTTTTCATCTGCAATACCGGAAACTGTAATAAGATAATGGAGTAACATGTTCATACAACTGAAATTGCAACCCTTGCTTCTATACTTGGTTAAGTTACCATTCATCTGTTGGGTGAAAGAAGGATGCAGTTAGGCAGGAATGCAGAGTTATATACCCTTGTACTCATCTGAGGAAAACACAGTCATGTGACGATAATGGGGAGTTGTACTGAGAGATGTGTAGTTAGGTGATTTGTTGTGCAAACATCATAGACTACACTTACACAAACCTAGATGTTACAGGTTCAGTATCCTTTATTGGAAATGCTTGGGGCCGGAAGTGTTTTGGATCTCAGATTTTTTTTCAGATTTTGGAGTATTTGCATATACATACTGTTATCTTGGGGATGGACCCAAGTCTAAACATGAAATTCATTTATGTTTCATATACATCTTATATATATAGCCTGAAGGTAATTTTACACAATATTTATTTATTAAACAAATTATTTTAGAGGCAGGTCTCGCTCTTTTGCGGATGCTGGAGTGCAGGTGCAATCATAGCTCACTGTAGCCTCAAACTCCTGAGCTCAAGTGAACCGCCTCAGCTTCCTAAGCAGCTGGGACTATAGGCGTGTGCTACCGTCCCTGGCTTACTTTTAAATTTTTTGTAGAGACAGGATCTCACTATGTTACCCAGGCTGGTCTTGAACTCCCAGCCTCAAGTGATCTTCCCACTTTGGACTTCCAAAGTGCTAGGATTACAGACATGAGCCACTGCACCTAGCCAATGTTACAAAATATTTTTAGTTTTTTTTTTTTTTTTTTTTTTTTTTTTGAGATGGAGACTTGCTCTATCCCCAGGCTGGAGTGCAATGGCAAGATCTCGGCTCACTGCAAGCTCCGCCTCCCAGATTCATGCCATTCTCCAGCCTCAGCCTCCCGAGTAGCTGGGACTACAGGTGCCCACCACCATGCCCAGCTAATTGTATTTTTAGTAGAGACGGGATTTCACTGTGTTAGCCAGGATGGTCTCAATCTCCTGACCTTGTGATCTGCCCACCTCAGCCTCCCAAAGTGATGGGATTACAGGCGTGAGCCACCGCTCCTGACCAAATATTTTTAATGCTTTTGTGCACCTGTCACAAGAGGTCAGGTGTGGAATTTCCCACTTGTGGCATTATGTTGGTGCTCAAAAAAATTCATACTTTGGAGCATTTTGGATTTCGGATTTTCAGATTAGGGATGCTTAAACTGTAGCCTACTACATACCTAGGCCATGTGATATAGCCTGTTATTCCTAGACTCCAAACCTGTACAACAGGTTATTGTAGTGAATACTGTAGACAGTTGTGGTACAGTGGTATTTGTGTATCCAAATATTGTCTAAACATAGAAAAGGTACAATAAATGATACACCTGCATAGGGCACTTACCAATACAGAAGTATGACCATTTATGTAGAAAGTTTTAAGGAATCTCAAAAAAAAAAAAAAACCCTTTAGAATGCATATATGATAGAATAATGACCTCCCCCTCAACCAAGAGATATCCAGATTTTAATTCCCAGAATCTGTGAATATGTACTTTTAAAAGACAAAAGAGACTTTGCTGATGTGATTAATTAAGGATCTTGAGATGGGAAAACTCTTCTGGATTATCAAGATGAGACCAGTATAATCATGAGGATCCTTATATGAGGGAGATAAGACAGTTAAAGCCAAGAGATGCTGGGCTGGGCGCGGTGGCTCACACCTGTAATCCCAGCACTTTGGGAGGCCAAGGCGGGTGGATCACAAGGTCAGGAGATCGAGACCATGCTGGCTAATATGGTGAAACTCTGTCTCTACTGAAAAACAAAAAATTAGCCGGGCATGGTAGTGGGCACCTGTAGTCGTAGCTACTTGGGAGACTGAGGCTGGAGAATGGCGTGAACCCGGGAGGCGGAGCTTGCAGTGAGCTGAGATCACGCCACTGCACTCCAGTGCTGGGCCACAGCATGAGACTCCATCTCAAAAAAAAAAAAAAAAAGGCAAGAGATGCTGGAAGCAGAGATTAAAATGATGTGCTTTGAAGATGGAGGAAAGATCCACAAGCCAGGGAATGTAGGCTGCCTTTTAGAAGCTGGAAAAGACCGGAAGGAAATAGATTTTTCCCTGGATCCTCTGCAATAAATTACCTACAACTTAATTCTAGTTAAGACTTATTTTGGACTTACAACCTTCAGAACTGTATGAGGATAAATATATGTTCTTTTAAGCCACTCAACTTGTGATAGTATGTTAGAGTGGCAATAGAAAACTAATACAATGTACTTGATTAAAATCTGGACAATAAGCAAAGTTATAGATTGGTTGCCTAGAACAATAGGGTCATTTTCTATGACCTAAGCAATGTTTTAAAATTTTTGAAATTGTTTCCAACATTCCAAGTGAGATCGCACCACAATCTGGATTTCTTAGTTGCTCAAAAAATAATCAGATCAAGCAACTTTCCGGGTGTGCCAAAAATTAGAGCTGAGTGCTACAGTTCTTTATATGACATTGTATTTCAGTGCACTGCCTACTACTTCATTTGCCTGAATGTTTAATATACAAAACGTTTATAAAATGAGACTCTGATTGAAGGGGAAAATACATAAAGGACAAAAGTTGGCTTTAGAAACAATCATATCAATTTGTCAGCTTCTTATCAACTAAGACATATAGCTTTTTTAATGAAGAAAAATAATTTCAAATATGTCTAGATTAAAGCACTCTGTGTTATTAAAATACATGAAAAAATTTGGTGTTTTCTTTTAATGGGCGACCTATGCTTTTTTATTATAGTGTTTTTTTGTTTCTGTTTTTGTTTTTTGAGATAGGGTCTCGGTCTGTTGCCCAGGCTGGAGTGCAGTGGTGTGATCTCAGCTCATTGCAACCTCCACCTCCCAGATTCAAGCAGTTCTCCCACCTTAGCCTTCCAAGTCGCTGGGATTACAGGTGCATGCTACCACGCCTGGCTAAGTTTTGTATTTTTTAGTAGAGTTGGGGTTTTACCATGTTGCCCAGGCTGGTGTTGAACCCCTGACTTCAAGTGATCCACCCGCCTTGGCTTCCCAAAGTGTCTTTTATTATAGTTTTAATTAGAAAGGACATAACATCAATAGAATTGTCTAAGTTTTAATTAGAAAGGACATAACATCAATAGAATTGTCTAAGAAGCTGTGATGTGACATCTTTCAGTATGAGGTATACATATATGTGTGTATATGTATGGTATTTAATGTAACCTACGTGTGTTAGTTTTCTTGTAACACATTAAAGATTTTAAGATACAGAATTATGCACAAGTGTTTTGAACAAGCTTTAAAGATTCTAAATTTATCTTTACAGTTTATCTTCTCATACTGCCAGCTTTATATATTCAAATTCTATTTCTCCTCTAAGGTCAGCTTTCAAATGTATTTTTTTTTCCAGATTTTTCTTTCTATTGCTGTTTTAAAGATTATTTCCCTACTTTTACCATACCTTAAGATAGCTCCTTTTTACTACCAATAGTAACAAGAAAGCAGTAGCCATAAGACATTTTTGATAGTGTGCTAGTTTGAAATTTGAAATTAATAATGAGTGTTACAACAGTTTTAATGGAGATGAAGATTAGGTACTGTGGAGATACAAAATCCATTGTTTCTAAATACCTTCATTTTTTAATGAATTTAGAAAATTGATTTCATGGAGGTAGTAAATAGAATGGTGGGTACCAGAGGTTGGGGTGGGTACGGGGAGAGGTTGGGTGAAGAAGGTTAGTTCATTGAATGTAAAAATACAGTTAGATAAAAGGAATAAGTTCTGGTGTTCAGTGGCACAATAGGCTACTGTAGTTAACAATAATTTATTGTTTATTTTGAAATAGGTAGAAGAGAAAACTTTAGAATGTTCCCAGCACAAGGAAATGTTAAGTGTTTGAGGTGATGGATATTCCAGTTATGCAGATGTCATCATTATTCATTGTATGCTTGTATTTGAAATACCACATATACCCCATAAATATGTACAACCATTAGGTATCTGTAAAAAAAAAAATTTTTTTTTGAGATGGAGTCTCTCGCTCTGTTGCCCAGGCTGGAGTGCAGTGGTGCGATCTCAGCTCACTGCAAGCTCCACCTCCCAGTTTCATGCCATTCTCCTGCCTCAATCTCCCAGGCAGCTGGGACTACAGGCGCCCACCACCACGCCCAGCTAATTTTTTGTATTTTTGGTAGAGATGGAGTTTCACCATGTTAGCCCAGATGGTCTTGATCTCCTGACCTCGTGATCCACCCGCCTCAGCCTCCCAAAGTGCTGGGATTACAGGCATGAGCCACTGTGCCTGGCCCAGGTATCTGTAAAATTTTTCAAAGAGTGAAAAAAGGCAAGGAATGGTATTGTCACCTTAGGGAAAAGAAAATGAGCAAATTTGTATTTTATTTCAGGTTGTCTAAAAACTTTAGCATGTATATTTTTGTAGTGTTTTAAAACTATTAGGAATTGTGACAACATTTGTAAAAGTTACAGATTAAGACAACATTGCTTAACAAAACAGCAATTTTAAGTAAATAGGTAGTATGGAGTCTTGGAATTAGAGTGTTGTCTCTGATCGGAAATAGGCTGGAAAAAAAGCTTTATTCTAGTTAAAATAGCACTAAAAATGAGAACAGGTATTAGTTTGGCCTGTAATATTAGATGATTATGTTCTAAAGAATGTGCTTATAATGAAATTTAAGTCTTGAATCAACACAATAAAATAATCAGGATTGAGGTTTTATATATAAGGAATAAAAGTGTAAATACTGTAGGGAAATCTTAGCAAGTTTTAAAATTGCTTTCTCTAAATATCTTTATTAATTTTAAATGAATGTGCTTTTATTGAGTGATTTTGAGGGAGATATCAGTGAAAATGATGCTGCATTTTCCTACAGATGATAAACAGTGTTGAGATAGTATCATAGTTGTAGAAGATAGATAAATTTTTAAAATCTTAAGTTCTCAAAATAAGTTATAACACAAAGTAGGTACTTTTTCTTTTTGAGGCAGCTGCTCTCTTGTCACCCAGGCTGGAGTGCATTGGCTCAATCACGGGTCACTGCTGAAGTAATAAGTGATCCTCCTACCTCAGCTTCCTGAGTAGTTGGGACCACAGGCATGAGCCATGACAACCAGCTAATTTTTAAAGTTTTTGTAGAGACCCTGTGTTGCCCAGGCTAGTCTCAAACTCCTTGGCTCAAGGGATCCTTCTGCCTCAGCCACCCAAAGTGCTAGGATTATAGGAATGAGCCACTGCACCCAACCAAAGTAGGTTCTATATGAGTGTTTTGGAGCTATTTTTTCTAGCCACTACTGCTTTCTTAGCAGAGGATGGGTGTGTTTTAAATTAGTTACCAAATTTTAATTTGAAATTGTTGACTTAAAAAAGATGCTGCTAAATAGGCCTTACATTTAGGCAATATGTATAAATGGAACCATTTTATTTCTAATGAGAATATTTAAATATCTAATATATTCCTTAGGGAATTGTTTGTAATGTGAGTAAGTCTTTGATGATAATTATTTTAGGGCATGGTGGCTTATGCCTGTAATCTGAGCACTTTGGGAGGCTGAGGTGGGAGGATTGCGTGAGCCCAGGACACTGAGGCTACAGTGAGCTTTGATTGTGCCACTGCCCTCCAGCCTGGGCAACAGATTGACACTCTGTCTAAAAATATATACATTATATGTATATCTATCTGTTTAAAATCTCCATTTAAGTTGCCTGTTTTATAAATCTGAAATATGAGTGCTTTTGTTTAAAATAGAATACATGTGTATTCTTAAAATATAAATTGATCAAAAAGCAAGTTGGTGTCATGTAATTACTAGTTACTACTTAAAGTGTACTGATTACTGGTTATACTAGATTTTAGTACATTGTAACAGTTATGTTTCTTACGTAGTCTGCAACGTACTGCACCCTTCAAAACAGGAGTTTCCTGCATACTGCCATTTATGGTCAGGGTAGGTATTTAGAGAAGACAGAATGAAAGAAAGTACGTAAATGTACGAGGTTTAATGACTGCTTTTGCAGTAAGATAGTTATTCTTGAAAAATACTGGCTATTCCTTTGGCTCGATCAGTTGTCTTTTTTTTTTTTGAGACGGAGTCTCGCTCTGTCGCCCAGGCTGGAGTGCAGTGGCCGGATCTCAGCTCCCTGCAAGCTCCGCCTCCCGGGTTCACGCCATTCTCCGGCCTCAGCCTCCCGAGTAGCTGGGACTACAGGCGCCCGCCACCTCGCCCGGCTAGTTTTTTGTATGTCTTAATAGAGACGGGGTTTCACCGTGTTAGCCAGGATGGTCTCGATCTCCTGACCTCGTGATCCGCCCATCTCGGCCTCCCAAAGTGCTGGGATTACAGGCTTGAGCCACCGCGCCCGGCCGATCAGTTGTCTTATTGAGAGCAGTAACTAGAGTTACCTCTATAACCACTCTTCTATTGCTGAACCCTAGCAGTGATATGTGGTAAAACGCTTGCTGTTTGTTAGTTTAATAAATTTTCATGAGTGTATAGAGTTACATAGCCCTTCCACTTACATAGCCCAATTGAAAGCCAGAGATTAAAAGCTGCGTTAGATTTTTTACTTATTTATTTTTGAGGTGAAGTCTGGCTCTGTTGCCCAGGCAGGAGTGCAGTGGCGTGATCTTGGCTCACTGGAACCTCCACCTCCCAGGTTCAAGTGATTCTCCTGCCTCAGCCTCCCAGGTAGCTGGGATTACAGGCACCCGCCGCCATGCCCAGCTAATTTTTGTATTGTAGTAGAGATGGGGTTTCACCATGTTGGCCAAGCTGGTCTTGAACTCCTGACCTCAGGTGATCCACCCATCCTGGCCTCCCAAAGTGCTGGGATTACAGGTGTGAGCCACCATGCCCGGACTGCATTACTTTTTCTACCGAGCTATTATAACACAGCTACTCACCATCTTTTGTGTTTTTTTGTTTTGTTTTGTTTTGTTTTTTAAGACAGAGTTTTGCCCTGTCATCTAGGCTGGAGTGCAATGGCGTGATCTTGGTTCACTGCAGCCTCTGCCTCCCTGGTTCAAGCGATTATCCTGCCTCAGCCTCCTGAGTAGCTGGGATTACAGGCATGCATCACCGTGCCTGGCTGATCTTTGTATTTTAGTAGAGACAGGGTTTCACCATGTTGGCCAGGCTCGTCTCTTAATTCCTGACCTCATGTGGTCTGCCCTCCTCTGCCTCCCAAAGTGTTAGGATTACAGGCGTGAGCCACTGTGCCCGGTCTCTTTTATTTTTAATAAGGGAAAAACATCCATGTCCTTTTTGATGAGTTGGAGCCATCCAGTAGGTTCAGCTCATGTCATTAGAATACTACGAATTTGAATTGTTTCAATTTAGGTGACATATATTTCCTGAATATGTATGTATAAAATAGCTTTCAGAGGGGCAATGGTGTTCAGCCAAATGATAACTTCTCTCAGTAAGTGTCAGCAAAACTGAACTTGTTGAGAATAAAAGAGTTCTCCTTAAACCACTATTAATAAACTTGAATGCAATAAAGTATTTGAGTAAAATTTACCGTACTCTATAGAACTGCATTAATGGGCAGCATAAATCTGCAGTACATACCTAAGGAAATACTTTTATCAAAAATACAGACCTGAAGCTGGGCACAGTGGCTCACACCTGTAATCCCAGCACTTTAGGAGGCCAAGGTGGGAGGATCACTTGAGGTCAGGAGTTCGAGACCAGCCCAGCTAACATGGTGAAACCCGGTCTCTTCTAAAAATAGAAAAATTAGCTGGGTGTGGTGGCGCTTGCCAGTAGTCCCAGCTACTTGGGAGGCTGAGGCAGGGGGATCACCTGAACCGGGGAGGCAGAGGTTGCAGTGAGCTGAGATCGCACCGTTGCACTACTCCAACCTGGACAATAGAGCGACTCCGTCTCAGGAAAAAAAAAAAAAAAAAAAAAAAAAATTTTATATATATATATATGTATACACACACACACGTGTATATGTGTGTGTATGTATACATATGTGTGCGTGTGTGTGTCTATATACACACCCCTGAGATCTAGGCCTCTTGAGAATTATCCAGTTGGGAAATTGACCTGTGATTCAGACAACTCAGATAACCACTCTGGAATGTATCAGTTGTTATGTACCAGTTACTTATTTGCTTAACTCTATCACAGAGAAATTTTAATGTACAAAAAAGAAAAGACAGCAGTACGATGAACCCTTGCATACTTATCACTCATTATGTCCCTTCCATATGACTTTAAACACCCTCCTCCCAGTTTTTCTAATCTGATTACTTTGAAGCAAATCTTGATATAGTTACTTTTAAATAGGAAACAGATAGGCACCTTTCCAGAATCTATAGAACTTTTCCTTAGAATGGGAGAGCATGAGCTTGCCAGAAGCCCCAGATGGGATCTTCATTTCAATCAGGTGGTATGCTTGGCAACTGTTTCCCTGTGGGGAACTCTGAGGGACTTGGGAAGCATTGTTACCTGTTTTTGTAGCCGCTTCTGGGTAAAAAAAATAAAAAATAAAAGTTATTCTATTACAGAAACCTAACTTTTAAACTGTATCTATTGTCATTTTTCCATCAGTCAATTTACTGCCTCATCCTGCTGCTCAAGCACTGGGTTAGATGATTAGCAGGTATTTTTCCTTTTTTCTACTCTTTCTCTATCACTTTTTTTTAAAATTGAAGTTTCTCTTAATCACTTAACTGATTTGTTTTATTAATTGTTCATTTCATTTGAAAAATAAATTCACTAATGTTCACAGTGTCCTAAATTGGTTGTTAATGACTACTCTCTAATAATGCCCATGTACCTGTCCCATCATTTAAACTGTTTGCTTACCAAGAGTCACTTATCTCTGTTTCCAAGTCAATTTATAATTGTGTAATTTAAATATGTAAACAGGTTAACTATTAATAAGAAAAGATTAATTGATTAAATTGTTTTGAGTTTGGGAAAATTCGAGTTTCTAAAAAGTTGCACTCAATTAGCTGTAGGGAAACAGAATATCTGGAGGGGCATTGTATAAATATAAGTGGGTTTTTTTTCACATTCGGAGTTTTTCATTTTAACTCAGCCAAAACTAGAAATGTCAACAATGGTTTATGTGAGTAGGATGATATGGAACTCTATTCCATGGATTTGTATTAAAGGTAAGGCCGTGGCCCCATATCCAAATTGGTGAATTAAAGATGTTTTTAATTTTAAGTTAATAAAAAATGCTCAAAATTACATAATTTAACTTCAAAAAAAGTGTTTCCTAAGTTAATAAGTTTTTTTTTTTGTGGAAGTAACATTTTCTGTCTGAGTTAAATAAAAGGAATTTCACTGTATTAGGTTTTATTTTGGTTTATTTTATGGTTCATTTTTTATTACTTTTTATTATGAAAAATATCAAGCATATAGAAAAGTAGAAAGAATGGTATAATCAACTCCCATATACCTGTCATCTAGATCTAACAGTTATTACAGTTTTCCATGTTTGCTTCATCTATTTTCTTGTAGTATTTTTAGTATATTGCAGATGTTTTAAATCTAATTTTTTAATTTTAATATTTGCCTATACAGTCATATCTTTGTAACACTTAATGTAATTAGCAATAATTCTCTAATATGTGATATTTATTTCATATTCAGATTTTCCCAGATGTTCCCTAAAGGTCTTTTACATGTGGTTTCTCTGAAGCAGAGTACAAGCAAGAGTACACATTGCATTTAGTTGTTCTCCCCCTTTTTTTTTTTTTTTGAGGCAGAGTCTCTCTGGTCACCCAGGCTGGAGTGCAGTGGCGCGATCTTGGCTCACTGCAAGCTCCGCCTCCCGGGTTCACGCCATTCTCCTGCTTCAGCCTCCAGAATAGCTGGGACTACAGGCGCCCGCCACCACGCGCGGCTAATTTTTTGTATTTTCGGTAGAGACGGGGTTTCACTGTGTTAGTCAGGATGGTCTCGATCTCCTGACCTCGTGATCCACCCGTCTCAGCCTGCCAAAGTGCTAGGATTACAGGCATGAACCACCACGCCCGGCTGTTCTCTCTCTTAAGTCTCTTTTAATGTAGAACTGTGTCCACCTTCCTATTGTCTCTTGTTTGCTTTTTTATTAATAAATGATCTTGTTGAAGAAAGTGGGTAAGTTGTCCTGTACACCTGTTGGCTTTATCTGATTGTATCTTCATGATGTTATTTGACTTGTTCCTGTATCCTCTGATTTTTCTTGTAAGTTGGGATTTATTAACTTTTTAAAATTATAAGTGTGTTAGTTTCCTATTGCTGCTATAACAAATTACCACAAACTTAGTGGTTTAAAGCAACACATATTTATTCTCTCATAGTTCTGGAGATCAGAAGTGAAAATCAGTTTTTCTGGGCTAAAGTCAAGGTGTCAGCAGGGCTGGTTATTTCTGGAAGCTCTGAGGGGAGAATTCATTTTCTTGCCCTTTTCAGCTTCCAGTTGCTGCTTATATTCTCTGTATTGTGGCCCCTTTCTTCATCTTCAGAGCATATCACATCATTTTCTGCTTCCAGGGTGATATTGCCATTTCTTCTGACTCTGACTTCTCTTACATCCTTATAAAATGATTACTGTGACCACATTGGGCTCGCCAGAGTAATGCAAGATAATCTCCCCATTTCAAGATCCTTAATCACAATCACAAAGTCCTTTTTTGCCATATAAGGTAACATTCACAGGTTCCGGGGAATTAGAATGTGGGCATATTTGGGGGACTGTTATTCAGCCTAGCATAATAAGGAAGGAATAGTATGAAGTTGAAGATAACTCCTGTTGACTTTCAAATAAAAGCAAAGTTGTATGTACATATATAATAGATAAATAGATAAATTCAAATAGTACACAAGTTTAAAATGAAGATAAAAACCTTTCTGTTTCACCTTCTGATCTCACCCCATCCTCCTCCCATACTTGTTCTTTCTCCTAAGCAGTACTATACTTCTAAACCCTTTTTGTGTCAGGGACCCTTGAAAGTCCGGTGAAGCCTATAGATTCTTTTTCAAAATGATATTTGCTCTTTTTTTTTTTTTTTAATTCATGGATTAAAACAATTAGAAAGGAAATTAATAATAAAATAGTTAAAATATTTTGCAATATGGTAATATACTTATGAAAATAAGATCTAGCAGCAGTTCTAATAACTTTCATAATTTTAAAGTACAGAATAAGTATAAACAGTATTTTGGATGTGTGCAACAACTATATTATGTGAAAATATGTGTGATTTCTAATGGTGACAGAATCACAGATACTAATACCTAGAAAAAATGGATTCTAGTGAAAATACAGATGTAATTTTTCCCCATCTGTGGTAAGCTAAAGAAAATCCCCCCACATAGCCACATCTTAATCCCTAGAATCTGTGAATGTTAGTTTATATAGCAAAAGGGACTGCAGATATGATTAAGTGGGATGGTGAGTTGGGAAGATATTCCTGTATTGTTTTGGTGGGCTCTAAATGCAATCACTTGCATGTATCGTTATATCCAGTGTCCTTATATGAGGGAAACAGAAGGGGATTTGACAGTCTTTGAGAAGACTATATGGTAACAGCATAGGGAAACAGAGTCAGAGATGTTGGCTTTGGAGATAGAAGAAAGGGCCTTAAAGCCTGTGAAACAGTGTCTTCTATAGAGCGGTGATCCCCAACCTTTTTGGCACCAGGAACTGATTTCATGGAAGAAAATTTTTCCACCAGGGAATATGGGGGGAGGATGATATCTGTTCCACCCCAGATTATCAGGCATTAGATTCTCATAAGGAGCTTGCAACCAAGATCCCTTGCATGTGCATTTCACAATAGGGTTCGCATTCCTATGAGAATCTAATGCTGAGATGGGGCTCAGGCCGTAATGCTTGCTTGCCCACCACCGCTCACTCACCTCCTGTGCAGCCCGATTCCTAACAGGCCATGGATTGATACCAGTCTGCAGCCCAGGGGTTGGGGACCCCTGCTGTAGAGCATCTGGAGGGATTGTGGCCCTGCCAATGTATTGATTTGGGGTAATTTATAGTGATTTTGGGCTTCTGGACTCCAGAATTGGGAAAGAATAGATTTTTGTTGTCTTTCAGTCAGCAAGCCGTGGTAGTTTATTACAAAATTCATAGGAAACAAATACACTAGGCAAATTCACAAATCTTCTGAATTCAATCCATATACCTGGCAGTAAGGAGATGGAGATGGTCCAAGATTCCAAGTTAAGGTCCCGAGCTTCAAAGGTAACCACTGTTAACCTTTTCTTGTGTGTCCTCTTATTCAGAAATGTTATACCAGAGTGAGTGTTTGTCTTCATGTATTGTCAGTTTCTTAACAACTTATTTGAAATATAAACCCATACACATAATACAAAGATTTTAAAAGGATATAGTGAGAGTAAGTCTCTCCTTTTGCCATTCCCTATTCTTTCTTCCTATAGGCAATCACAGTAAACCAGTTCTTGGGTATCCTCCCAGAGGTATTCTGTACATTTACATATATATGTATATATTTTCTTCTCACACAAATGGTAACATATTGTACAAACTATTCTGTACCTTTTACCATTATTTCTTCCATATAAGGATGTCTTTCTCTTGGACTTCATCCTACCCAGTACATATACTTAGGCCTATTTACTATTCCATTGTTTGGTACAGCAGAACATAAACAGTCTCTTATTAGACATTTAAACATTTTATTAGTGGCCATTTAAAGTTATTTACTGGCCACATGTGGTGGCTCACACTTGTAATCCCAGCACTTTGAGAGGCCGAGGTGGGCGGATCACTTGAAGTCAGGAGTTTGAGACTAGCCTGGCCAACATGGTGAAATCCCGTCTCTACTCAAAGTACAAAAATTAACCAGTCATGGTGGTATGCGCCTGTAATCCCAGCTACTCGGGTGGCTGAGGCAGGAGAATTACTGGAACCTGGGAGGCGGAGGTTGCAGTGAGCCGAGATCGCGCCACTGCACTCCAGCTTGGGTGACAGAGCAAGACTATCTCTAAATAAATAAATAAATAAATAAAATTAAAGTTATTTACTGTCTTTTGTTAGTACTACGAAACCTTCCTAGGCCTCAATTTTCTCATCTGGAAAATAGAATCCTACCTCACAGGGTTGTTATGATGATTAAATGAGAAAATGATTGAAAGTCTTTAGAATTAGTACTTGCCCACATGGTAAGCATTGGAAAAAAATGTTACTGTATTTGTTTTGGAATTTTTACTTGGAATCTGTAACAATGACTATTCTACTTTATACCGATGAGTACTGGGGATTTCCCCTCCATTCCTCTTATGCTACACAAACCTAAAGAAACCAATACATTTGTTGTTTTTTGTCTGTTTGTTTGTTTGTTTGTTTGAGACAGAGTTTCTCTCGTTGCCCAGGCTGGAGTACAATGGCGTGATCTTGGCTCACCACAACCTCTGCCTCCCGGGTTCAAGTGATTCTCCTGCCTCAACCTCCTGAGTAGCTGGGATTACAGGCATGTGCCACCACGCCTGGCTAATTTTGTATTTTTAGTGGAGACGGGGTTTCTCCATGTTGGTCAGGCTGGTCTCAAACTCCTGACCTCAGGTGATCTGCCCGCCTCGGCCTCCCAAAGTGCTGGGATTACAGGCATGAGCCACTGTCCCCAGCCAAATTTCTTGTGGTTTTTAATCTTTACTATTGCTTAAAAAATTCATTGGTATGTGTCTATTTTTTTCATTTATTACAAAAATCATTTAGGAGAAAACATATATTTGAATGTATAAAAGGATTTTTCTCACAGTTGAGATCAATTTGTTATATTGACATTATTTTCTATAAATTCAGTTCTCTTAGACGCAAAGAGCTGACTGCTTTTGGGTTGGTAAAGGATCATAAATTGGTTATCTAGACACCACTTAATGTTCTCATATCCTTTGTAAATTGTATTAGGCTATATAATATGTAGAATGTTTGACATAACATAATAAGTTTATTCAAAATAACAGTTTTTCAGAAAATCTTTACAGAAAGTATTACTAATCACTGGCAATATTGTGACCTTAAATGCTAGATAGCATTCCACATTTTAAAACCTGCATGTTTGCACCTTTAAATGTCCATACAAAGTGATCTAATGCTGATTTTTGAAATTAGAAAGGACATTAAAACAGTAATATAGGGATAGAGCAAAGAGGAGATACTATACTCACCTCTTTGATTCCCTTTAGTCACTTTAAAATAAAACAGAGCCCCCTATTTAGGAAATTGCCTATTCACAAAATCTTGGAGTCGCAGGGTAGGGGACAGTTTATATACAATGAAGCCTTAGAGAATCATGGGTCAGAAAAAGCACTGGGGTGTGGTAACTGATCCTTTGATTTATATTATTTGAACAGAGGAAATGGAGATAAGGTTTCCTTCAGCGGGTGTAGGATTAAATTTTGCTGTCTGAGGAAGGGGCTTGATGAGAGACACAACAGAGATGTGAGTTGATATATTTGCCATTATTTTACATTTGAGCAAGAAATTTATACCCACCACCCACATTTAGAAATATAGGAGTTCATATGTGTGGTTGATCTTTATTAAGTTCCACAGATCTCCCCAGTGTATTACTCTGATTTTAAAAAAATCATTGAACTGTAACAAAGGATGGACAGTGGATAGCTTGTGGAGGTAAAATAAAGTAAGTTAGACTGATGTTGGTTTCAGAACTTAAATCTCAGTCATAAGTATAGGGCTCTCGTGATTCAGGGCCGAGCTTGTAAATTAAGCTGCTTTAAAGGAGTGTTGGAGATAGGAGAATGAATTAGAAATATAAAAACAGAACTGGGTGAGGTGGCTCATACCTGTAATCTCAGCACTTTGGGAGGCCAAGGAGTTCGCTTGGGCAACAGGGCAAAATACCACCTTTACTTAAAAAATTAGCGGGGCATGGTGGTGCACATCTGTAGCCCTAGCTACTTGGGAGGCTGAGGTAGGAAGATTTCTTGAGCACAGGAAGTCAAGGCTACAATGGGCTGTGATCACTGCATTCCAGCCTCCTGGAAGACGGGGCAACAACTTGTCTCAAAAAAGAAAACAGGCTTTTTTTTTTTTTTTTTTTTTTTAATTTATTTAAATGGAAAGGAGCACAAAGATAATTGCAAAATTCATAACCAAAACTGGTTTTGGCAGTGTGTTCCCACCCTCTCCCCATTCCTCTTTTTCCAGTTGTTTATGAAATTCTTCCTTAAAGTGTTTGATAGAAATATTTGAATGTCATTTAAATATAAAGTGGAATTGCTTTAGTTTTCCTGATTCTGGCACCTAGTATGTCTTACCACCTGAGAGGGGACAAAATTTTTATTTTCTTAAAAGTAGAAATAAAAAGACATGTACACATAATTTTCTTACAATTTAAGACATTTCCTTTTTGTAAATATCTTGCCTTTTATGCCAATTATTGGAGATCTTTAAATTGTATTAGAGAATTTTGTATTTTAGTCATAAAGTACATCTTGTAAAAATTGCTAGTATAGATTTTAAATTTTCAAACTATTGAAAACTTTCTGGGATTTTTTTTTTCCTTTTTCTTCAGGTAATACTGACAGCATCTAACTTCACTTTTCTGCCACAGGGTGGTGTACAATACTTACTGTCTGAAATTCTGTTTGGTGACTTCAACAGCCTAATAGAACCCAACTTAAAATAGAATGTTGTAGAAGTTCACTTTGGGCACTAAAATAAATTGTTGTATGAGAGAAGATAGTCCTTATAGAGGGGTCCAATTTTTATTTAAAGGGGCTCTAAGGGGCTTTCATAGGGAAGGCAGTTATATTGAGTTATTAAAACATTTGGAAACACTTTCAGACTTATTACAATGTTGCAAGAATAAGAATAGTACAAGAAATATCCATATACCCTTTATCAGGATTTACTTATTGATCTTCTATCCCATTTGCATACTAACTTTTTATATATGTATATTTTTTAATGAAACATTGGAAGCTAAGTTATATACATCATGACACTTTTCTCTATATGTTACACTGTGTTTTTCCAAGAGAGAGATACTCTATTATGTAACTGTAACACAGTATCAACTTGAGTAAATTTAACATTGATACAATACTTTTATCCAGTTCCCCATCAGTATTTCAGTGTGTCTTTTGACTCAGTAATGACCTTCATAACAATTTCCCTACCAGTTCAGCAGTCTCAGGTCAGTTATAACATTTAATTGTCTTTGCTCTTTAGCAACCCTTGAACCTGGAATAGATCCACAGCCTTTGTATTTTGTAACAATGACATTCAACTTTCCTTAACAGAACATTACTTATTTCCATTTTGAGTTTGTCTGGTGATTCTTCATAATACAGGTTTATATATTCTCAGCCAGAATATTATATAAATGATATATCTTCCTCAGTGTATTACATATATCCATCCTCCTTTTACTGGTGATGTTACATTATATTTTGAAGTCTTTTTTGTTTGTTTGTTTTGTAAATTTAGATGTGTATGTTTAGAAGAATAATTAAATGCAATTCTAGGATGTGTAAAAGCAAACATTTTTCTCTCAAGAAACGTACTTACACTAATGCTCCCAGTAGGTAAAATCTAATTTGACTGGAAGGTTTGAGGTAGCACATTTTAACTTTAAACCTTCCAAAGCTCTTAATGTAGTATACTGGCATTTAATCTGTGCCTGGATTGCCAAGGAAAATTGTTGATACCCTCCTTGGGACCTGCCAGTCATTCTGGTGAATGAATAAAATCTGAGTAGGTGAAGTTGGAGAGAAGTGTAAAACACTGAGATATCCCAATTATAAATTTCTGATGTCATAATTAACAGCAAAGCCAAATAATTTTGTATTCTCTGAGTTTGGGCTTTATTAGTGCAGTTTTAATACAAAACAAACATATAAGGGCCAGAGGTGCTGACTGTAAAGAATATTGTAAACTTCTCAAAGAAATGATCACAAGTCTTTTTTAATCCTTTGGTTATTTGACGGATTTGTTACTGTTAATGGACACAATTTTGTGAATAGGAAGATTTCCTAAATATTGCTGGTATGTTATCCTTAGGATGTGTATAAAAATTCTTAGAAGGTGATAGAGATGCCTATTTTGAAGAAAATGGTCACATAGCTCATTTGAATATTTATAATTTCTTGACCTTTTTGCTGAAAAGTATATTAAGATGGTATAATGCTAAGAAAGCACATTGTTGGCCGGGCGCGGTGGCTCAAGCCTGTAACCCCAGCACTTTGGGAGGCCGAGACGGGCGGATCACGAGGTCAGGAGATCGAGACCATCCTGGCTAACCTGGTGAAACCCCGTCTCTACTAAAAAATACAAAAAACTAGCTGGGTGAGGTGGCGGGCGCCTGTAGTCCCAGCTACTCAGGAGGCTGAGGCAGGAGAATAGTGTAAACCCGGGAGGTGGAGCTTGCAGTGAGCTGAGATCTGGCCACTGCACTCCAGCCTGGGTGACAGAGCGAGACTCCGTCTCAAAAAAAAAAAGAAAAGAAGGCACATTGTTTTGCAGCTGTATTCCAGAACATAGTGAATCGAAACTTTTTTACATGATCTTACATTTAATCCTTTTACTTTGATTACATCTGTATATTACATATAAAATATGTATTTTCCACATACTCTTGACATCAAAGCATTTGAGGTATGAAATTAAATGAATATAAAGTAATTTGAATGCCAAAATGCTCATTAAATTTAACAATTGAACTTGAAAAATTATTGGTTACTGCTGTGAGTTGTGATTCCTCCTATCAGCTACCCTGCAGAGTATTGGAAGGGAGAAAAAATTACTTCCATGTTCCTTTCAGGTTTGCCCCTTGATTTTACAAAGAAGTGTACTGCTTAAATTGCTAGTAGTTTGTAGCTGCTGCTTCTGACACTTGAGTACATGTTTCTGAGTTTCCAGAGTACACTGAATAACACCCTGGGAGCTTAGAAGAATTTAGCCTGTCTTCCCTAGTGCCTAACTTAATTCTGGGAACCTGGGTAGTAAATATTATGTTATTGAATATAGTTTTACAAGTTGATCTTATTTTCATTTCCCAGGCAAGACATCTGTATAGATTCTGCTTCATCCATGAGAGAGAATAAGCAACCTGAAGGTTTGGAATTAAAACAAGGTATGAATCAAGTACTTGATTATTATATAAAATTTACCTGAAGAATAGAATCATTTTACCAATAATAAATTTTCAGTGTCTAACTCACCCCATTTTACAGATAGAGGAAGAGAGCAATTTATTTGGTCAAAAATCAGAAGTGTAAAGAATATATCCTTTACTTCATGATTCTTTTAGCTACTGGAGTGACTATATTTTGTGATGTATAGTTGGTTACAGAAGCCACCAGAAAATGTTTTATCATCTTGAATAGTTTTATTTCAGTAATTTATTTTATTTTATTTTATTTATTTATTTTTGAGATGGAGTCTCGGCCTGGCGCCCAGGCTGGAGTGCAGTGGCACGATCTCGGCTCACTGCAAGCTCCACCTCCCAGGTTCAAGTGATTCTTCTGCCTCAGCCTCCCAAGTAGCTGGGACTACAGGTGCCTGCCACCACGCCTGGCTAATTTTTTGTATTTTTAGTAGAGATGGGGTTTCACCGTCTTAGCCAGGATGGTCTAGATCTCCTGACCTTGTGATCCACCTGCCTCGGCCTCCTAAAGTGCTGGGATTACAGGTGTGCGCCACCGCGCCTGGCCTATTTCAGTAATTTATATATCATCAGCTACAAGACATTGGAGATACGTTAACTGGGTAGCTTTGGGTTGTATGTGGAAAAAAAAAAAAGTAAGTTTTATAGGATAACGTTTTTCCCCCTGAGGTATTTTGTCCTTGTTTACTTACTTTCTTCCTTATTTATTGCTTTCTTTAAATCAGTTTTTGTCATTACCAGCTAGCAGAAATAAAGTGGTAATTTTAATTTATTCAAGCCAAGTACATTAGTAGGGCTAATCTTTTAAACGCCTTTTTTGCTTCTTTTTTATCTTTAGTAGGAAGAATTGAAAGTAAAATAAGTTTTTATTAGTTACTCAAATGCCAGCTCACATTTGTTTCTGATAAAATTAATTCAGAGCAGTAAAAATTTATTGCAGCCAAGAAGATTATGTTATCTATCATGTAATCACCTAATCTTTGATGGCTTAGAATAGTTTCTCTAAAATATGAGTCATATGAACGTATTTGGTAGAGAAAAACAAGTCGCTATTTAGGCAGAATTTTTTTAAAAACTGGTCTTTTATTAATGCTTAATTTAAAAAGTGGAAAAAAAGGTTAGATAATGAATTTAGTGATTTGTTCAATTTATATAGAGAGAGCAAAATCTAGATTTTCTGTATTTCTGATTTATTTACTGTAGGATTTATGAATATTTGATTGTTCCGAAAATTCCCACTGCTCTTCAAAAGTCCTGTTGTGATAACCTCATATATAGCCAGACAAAATTACGTGTTTGTACTCTGACTTCTTCTGAGCACCCCCATAAACTCAGATTCATAATTTAATTGACATTTATTTGTCATATATAAATACATGCTAAACACCTATTATTTTATATAATATAATCATATATTATCTTACACCTCATGTATAATTAGATTACATCTCATGTATCATTAGACTACACTGCTACTGTTTCTTCTTTGTTTCTGCTCTTTGTATCAAATGAACAGGCAGTATAGAGGATATGCTGTTAGATCATCTGAGGAGAAGAGAATGTTCTATAAAGGATAAGAAAAGCTAGTGGAGACTACAGATTAGCCATTGTTACCTTATAAGAGAAGATGTTTTTCTTTTCCCATGTTCACACACTCAGAGTTCTTTAGAACTCCCTTCCTAGTGTCAACAGCCTGATTTGCTGTGATTTCTTATGAGAACTTCAGTCATGTGAAAAACTAGTCATGAAGGTGCAGAGAGGGAGAGAAGAAGACCTCCAACGAGCCAGATTTCAAAAGCCCAGGCCTTTTATGCTTAGGAGCCTGCACCACACTCAGGTCCTCATTGCGGTATGAGATATTAAGAACACATCAAGCAGAGTTGAGAAGACGTAAGATCAAACTGTAGCAGTACCATTGTACAATACAGTTCATGCTCATGTTGTGACTAAATCTATAGGAAATAGTTAAATTAAGTTTTAACCTTTTTTTTTTTTTTTTTTGAGACAGAGTCTTGCTCTGTTGCCCAGGCTGGAGTGCAGTGGCGCAATCTCGGCCCATTGCAAGCTCTGCCTCCCGGGTTCACGCCATTCTCATGCCTCAGCCTCCCGAGTAGCTGGGACTACAGGCGCCCGCCACCACACCCAGCTGATTTTTTATTATTATTATTATTTTTAGTAGAGATGGGGTTTCACTGTGTTGGCCAGGATGGTCTCAATCTCCTGACCTCGTGATTTGCCCACCTCAGCCTCCCAAAGTGCTGGGATTACACGCGTGAGCCACTGCGACCGGCCAGTTTTAACCTTTTTAAGAAAAGCAGGGAATTAAAATCTTTTGGAAGAGTATCTACAAAATGATTAAAATATAAAATGTTTTATTTCATAATGGATAAACATAAGTTACTTAGAATATTTATTTATGGAGAACATCTTCCAGATAAATATTAGTATAGCTGAAATCTGAACTAGATAGTAACTTGCTTGAAGTTACCAAACAAGCTGAGAGGTATATCAAGAAATAGACATCCTGATAGGCTCAATAAAGATTATTCCCTTTTTTCTAATGCACTAATATTTTCTATTTGTAACGTGCATAACCTGCAACATCTAATATCTCTAACTTTTCTTGCCTAGCTAGCTATTTTTGTTCACAGTGAGCTCAATAAAAGCAGAATATAAGCTCCTTGTGAGTTCATTGTCATTTTAATGGCTTGACCAATTGAGAAAATTCACTGAAGCTTATTTAGTACAAAAGTAACCTTTTGTTCAGTAGACCAAAATATAAAGCAGCATTGAATTTTCTTTTTGCTCTTTCAGAATAAAATAAATCATATCGTGACCTATTAATGGTATATAAGTTATTTAAATTACATTATCAGTTGAGCATTCAAAATACCAAAGTATTACTTGAATAATACACAAGTATTAATTATACATTAAGTTGAAATTGGCATTTTCTTGTCTAGTGCTGGTTTCATTTGTCTTTGTTGCTAGAAAATATTTTTGAAACCGGCAGTGCTGAAGATGAGTATCAGATTGTACACTAACTTCCACTGCACTTTAATAATGGACTAATAAAAGGAACTACCTTTACAATGAAAATGTTATTTAAATGTAAATATAATCTGTTGGTTCAATGATTGGAACTGTAGTAAAACAGAAACTCTTCTGTTAGAAATTCTTTCTTTCTCTCTTTCTTTTTATTTTTTTGCCCTGTCGCCTAGGCTGGAGTGCAGTGGTGTGATTTCAGCTCGCTGTAACCGCCACCTCCTGGGTTCAAGCAATTCTCTTGCCTCAGCCTCCCAAGTAGTGGGAATACGGGTGCCCACTACCATGCCTGGCTAATTTTTGTATTTTTAGTAGAGATGGGGTTTCACCATGTTGGCCAGGCTGGTCCCGAACTTCCTACCTCAGGTGATCCACCCACCGTGGCCTTCCAATGTGCTGGGATTACAGGCGTGAGCCACTGTATCTGGCCAGAAATTGTTTCTTAAATAATTTCAGTCAGAATGCAGTTGTATAAGAAACATCAGTTATAGTTTTTACTCATTAGCACAGCTATAGCACGTTTGTAGGTACACATGTGCATGCACATGTACCTGTGCAAGCTTACATGTGCAAGTTTGAGATCTTATGTTAATTTCCTGGAGGATTTCAGAGATTGCTGCTTTTCAAATAATGGTGGCTTATATAAATTTTCTGAATTGGTCAGTTGTGCTATAGTTAAAAACTTTGTTGAAGGTATTTCATTTGTAGAAAATACTTTAAAAATATCAAATATCTGCTAATGTTAAGTTTACTGCAGACATTCAGCAATGGTAAAATATTGGTCTGTATTTAAATTGTTGCTTTAAAGTTTACAATTGGAAAAGTATGTCGTTTTGTGAACTGTTTTACTTTGTAAATTCAAAAATTCAGTTCTTATGGTTTGTATTTTTTCATGGAAGTTTTCTTGAGAAAAATTTTAAAACTATACATGAGAAATAGCTTTGTTAAGTTAGATTGAAGAGTTGAGGTTTATAGTTGTTGCTGTAAAATATTTGAAGTACTATTAAATGGAAGCGTGATTAGATTTTTTCTATATGGCCTTGGAGAAGAAAAAAAATAGAACCAATAAATAGCATTATCATTAGACAAAATTTTTTGGTCTAACGCAGTGGACTGCCTTCTAAGATGTTTCTGATGCTGAAGGTTTTGGACACAGGCCACATATATAGCCATGTGGTGGTGCTGTTGTAGAGGATTCAAGCAATGGTTGGCTGTTTGGCCTTGGTCTTCAAGTTCCTTTCTAGCTGTCAGGTTTGGTTAAGACCAGTGCCTCGTGCATTGTTTGTGCTTAGGAAGAATGGTTAATAACTGTTTTCCTAAATTGTTTAATGGAAGCAATGTGAAATATCCCCTTTTTTTTTGTTATCTCTACATTTTTTATTCTATCGGAAGAAAAGAAAATGTGTTTGATTTAGTCTTTGATCTGTTTAATGGTTCCTTAAAATATATTCATTTGAATACAGTCATTAAAATAAATAATATAATTAAATGGTGTATAAAATGATCAAAGTCAATGAAGATATTTACTACATCCTATTTTGAATATTTGTACGTTAACTGTCTCATGTGAGAATCTTTTCCTTAAAGACATGCAAGCACAAAATATGCACACAGAGTTTTGCTTTAAATAGGTTCAAACCCTTCTCCCTTTTAAAAAAATTATTAGCCAGGCTCATACCCACAATCCCAGCGTTTTAGGAGGCCGCGGAGGGAGAATCGCTTCAACCCAGGAAGAAGGTCGAAGCTGCAGTGAGCCATGATTGCACCACAAAGATTTCAGTATTTTGAGAGAAATGTTTTAAGTACTCATTTTACACATTCTGTCCTGTGATGTGTATCATAGGATCTTAGACATACTCCTAAGGCATCTACTTTGGAGGTCACATAGTGTAAACCTTCAATCATTATTGGGACACTGGGTTCTTTTTAGTCATTACGCTCTTACTCAGTTCATTAGGGAAAGCACCTCTTTACCAAAGTGCTCCTACCAAAGGAAAGACAGTAAATACTAGGCTTGAATCCAGATTTGGTTACCAGTTTCAGAACTCTTTACACACAGCACATCATAGTCTATGATTTAATTTGCGGTTTTGGCTGCCACATCGTATAGTTGATACATGATGAACTTACACTTTATTTTTTATTAAAAGGCTTTTTTTTGGTAGCAGCTTTAGGTTTACAGAAAAAGTGAGCAGGAAGTACACGGAGTTCCCATATACCTGCTTACC
Organism: Papio anubis; assembly: GCF_008728515.1. Lineage (NCBI taxonomy): Eukaryota > Metazoa > Chordata > Mammalia > Primates > Cercopithecidae > Papio > Papio anubis. Next base: position 55,336,965 of record NC_044988.1, on the reverse strand, counting down.
AACTCTTCCCGAAGTGAACCAATTTGTACATTATTATTAACCAAGTCCATAATTTATGATTAGGACTTACCCTTTGTGTTGTACATTCTATGGGTTTTGATAATTTTATAATGACATCAATCCACTATTACAATGTACAGAATATTTTCACTGCTTAAAAATCTTCTGTGTTCTACCTGTTTATCCTGCCCTCTCTCTCTCCCCCAACCCCTGACAGCCACTGATCGTTTTACAATCCCTATAGTTTTGCTTTTCCTGGAATCTCTGTAGTTTTGAATCATACAGTGTGTAGCCTTTTCAGGTTGGTTTCTGTCACTGAGTATTTGAAGTTTCTCCATGTCTTTGTGTGGCTTGATAGCACATTTTGTTTTATTGCTGAATTTCCATTGCATGATGTACAGCAGTTTATCCATTCACCCATGACATCTTGGTTGCTTCCAAGTTTTGGCAATTATGAATAAAATAGTGTGCAGGTTTTTGCGTGGACATAACTTTGCAACCCATTTGGATAAATACCAAGTTTAGTTTTGTAAGAAATTGCTTAACTGTATTCCAAAGTGTACCATTTTGTATTCCCACTGATGATGAATGAGAGTTCCCATTGCTCCACATTCTCATCAGCATTTGGTAGTGTCAGTGTTTTGGATTTTGGTCATTCTAATAGGCGTATAAGTAATCTCTTGTTTTCTTTTGCAATTCCCTAATGATATATGATGTTGAACATCTTTCATTTACCTAATTGCCATTTTGTATATTTGGTGAGTTGCCTTTTCAGATCATTTGTGCATTTTAAAAACTGGGTTGTTTTCGTATTGTTGTTTTAAGAGCTCTCTATGTATTTTGGATACCTGTGCTTTGTCACATATGTTTTACAAATGTTTTCTCTGAATCTGTAGCTTGTCTTTTTGTTCTCTTACTAGTTATTCATATGTAATACACAGACTCTAGGTGTATGTTTGGTGCATACTGTATTTATTCAGGTGAGACTTTGTAAATATATCATTTAAGGGACGCACAAGAAGAAGATACATTCGGCTGAACCCAGCATCCTAATTTGTGAAGCTTCTGTGGTTATTTTGAATCTGTTAAGTTCTGGAAAATCATATAGAATGTCTTAAGTGCATAGGTTTTGGAAACTTACTTGGGTTTGATTTTGTTTTGCTACTTTAGCTATGTGAACCTAGGGCAAGTTACTTAAACTCTGTGTTCCTCAGCTTCCTCATTTATAAAATAAGGATAGTAAATATGAGTACCTGTTTCATTATGTAGGTGTAAGGATTGAATGAATTAATACACACAAAATGCTTTAGAGCAGTGCTTAGTACATATTAAGTGCTCAAAAGGATCAGCCCTAGTAATTATTTCTGTTATTGTTGTCATTATTGTTTTCTGTCTCATCACCTCAGTATCAACCTGGCAGTTTCTAATTGGTAAAAGGGTCTCTATATATTGAATCATAATATGCCTTTATGTAACTTGTATTCATTGGTTTCTCTGTGCCCTTTGGTTTGAAGAAAATGAGTTTAATACATCTTCTAAATAATAGCTCTTAAAATTTTGAAGTTCACCCCTTCATCCAACAAACTTACTGTTTTGTTCTAGGCACTAAGGATAGAAAGATAAATATGTCCTGATCTGGAAAGAACTTGTCTAATAAAGGAAAACAGATATGTAAATAAATTTTTTTCATATCCCCCTGTATCTGAACCTATATACTCCCCTTATCTCCTGTTAAAACGGATGAACTCTTTGTGCTGCCAAGACCAGCCCCTCTGTTTGAGTCCTGATCCTGCTACCTTTTGGTACCTGCAAATACTTCATTTCTCTACCTAATTAATGTCCCCCTCTGTGGTGAATTACTGCCAGCAGCCATTTCACTCGTCATTGCTCAGTTCTCATCTTGACCCATCAGCGGCATATGATAGCATTGGTTATTTTCTCTTTCTTGACACTGGCTTTCCTGGCTTTTTCTGACTTCTAAAGGATGAGTGCCCCAGGACTGACTTTTTTCTACCCTGTCTAACTGATGATCTTATGTAGTTTCAAGACTGGCAGCTACTAATTTATTTCTACAATTCTGACTTCTAACACTTGTGTATCCAGTTTACTTATTAAATGTCCAGTAAGCATCTTAAAGTTAATGTGTACCTGAATAAATTCTAGATCCCTCTCTGACTCCCTACCCACCCAAAAAACAAGAAACATAAAAACTACAATACCTTGGTGCTTCTACCATCTATCCCTGTCTTAATAAATAGCAGTTACATTCTTCTCAGTGTCCAGGCCAAGAACCTTGGAATCATTCTTCAGTCCTTTCCTTCATCTCCATCCTGATCCCCCTGTTTCTATCCTTGCTCATGGGAGTCTCTTTCACACAGCAGTCTGATTATTTTGTAATGTATGAATGGTCATGTCAATGTTCTTATCAAAGCCTTCTAATAGCTTCCCACCTCTACACAAAATCCATAGTCCATCTTTCCTTTGGCCAGTACAGCCTTAACATGATGTGACCTGTTACTCTCTGCCTTGCTGTCTCTGCTCCTACCTCATTGCTTTCTTCTAGCACTCCAAACACTCTTGTGTCAGGGGCTTTGCTTTTGCTGTTCCTTCTGCCTGCCTGCTTCCTCCTCAGATAACCATATGGGTCTTCCATGCATCATTTAGATTCCTGATCAAATGTTACCTGATCTGTCTAAACTAGTTGATACTAATTTTTTTTTTCCCAGAGCTCATAAACCTTCTAATAAACCTAGAATTTCATTGGGAATTGATGTCAGGTTTACTGTACTACAGTCTTATAGAAGTCACCTTTTGAAAACCAGGACTGTGTTGATCTAACACATGTCTAGTTCACAGCCTATCAGTTGTGACTGCAAGTTTTAATACCTGTGTTCCAATATATCAAATCTGAGATCTAAACTTATTTACACCAGTAGTGTACTCTTATTTATGTCAAACTACTGTTTTTAAGATTATTTCCATATCTATGAAGCCTTCCCTTCCCTAACCTACTTCTGCTCACCTCCCCTCTTCTCTCAATACCCTTTTTGTTTGTTTGTTTTTGAGACAGAGCCTCCCTCTGTCACCCACGCTGGAGTGCAGTGGTGTTAGCTCACTGCAACCTCCGCCTCCCGGGTTCAAGCAATTCTCTTGCCTCCTTCTCCTGAGTAGTTGGGATTACAGGTGCACACCACCATGCCCAGCTAATTTTTGTATTTTTAATAGAGATGGGGTTTCACCATGTTGGCTAGGCTGGTCTCAAACTCCTGACCTCAAGTGATCCATCTCTCTTGGCCTCCCAAAGTGCTGGATTATGGGCATGAGCCCTGGGAGACTGAGATGGGAGGATTGCTTCAGCCCAGGAGGCAGAGGTTGCAGTGAGCCATGATTGCGCCACTGCACTGCAGTTTGGGTGACAGAGTGAGACCCTGTCTCAAAAAAAATTTAATTTAAAAATAATTTTACATTATCTAAATTAAGAATCAAGTCTCTAGTGTCTCTTTCTGAGCTTATATTTAAACAAGCAAAAGCAGCGCCACAAGAAACATGGTAGTTTGTGAAGTAGACGGTGAGTTCGAGCACACTTTCCTAGGATGGGTAGATTGTGGAGCACTGAGATGTTACTAACAAAGTATTTGAGTGTGATGCCCTTTTGAATGAGTATAAGTTCCAAGAAATCTCGAGGGGGAAAAGTTGCTTGCTTCCAAACTCCAGTGCTTGGAAATTGAGACAACTATTCTGCCTTCATTTTTCCCTTTTAGGTATTTTCTTTTTTGATATCAAACTTTTATTCTTTCAGAACCCTGTATTAGTGGTAGGAAAAATGATAAATGCTATTTTAAACATTTTTTTATTTACTTTCAGATTACTCGACAAAAGATTATAGTCAGGACTTGCTTATGTCAGCCTGTTATTGTGCCCCAGTGCAAGACCAAAAATATCCACTTATCTGATCCATTGTAAAAGACAAGCAGGGAGTCCGTATTGTGCTTTTTATCCTAGAATGGTGATGTCTTTAGACAATAATTTTGGATACTGCCTTTTTTTTATATATTCCCACTTGTGCATTTTATTCTGTCAGGCTCACATACCTCTGTACTGAGCTTGCATCTAGCATTTTACTTGTACCCATTTTTGGAGTTTCCTCTTCTGTTAATATCACCTAGTAGATTTTACCCATTCTTAAAGACCCGTCTCATGTCATATATCTATGAATGTCTCCCTGATTTTTGCCTGTTGCCTTGTATACTCTGAAATTCTGTTATATTTTATATTGCATAATTTGGTATGTTAAAGTACAATGCCATACGTTAAGCAAAACGTGAAGGCAAAACCTGTATCTTAATCATGCCACAAATATTTTGTCACTCTGACATTTTGCAAGACCTACTTCTGAGGCCTTTACAGCACCATCATGGCATGTGTAAAAAAGGTACTTAGTAAATATTTATTTGATTCTTGGAATAATCTCTGAAAGGGATAGTTAATGGATTTGTGAGTCTTAAAAGTCAAGTTTACAGGCTGGTGGATATTCATGTTATTTGGAAGTTCAGTGACGGTTCAACAGAATACTAGACAGGTTTTCTCTACTAAATCATTTGCATTTTTTCTTTGTCTTTAGAAATCAGTTATGCCACAATTAAATTTTATAAATGATGGTCAACCTAATGCACTTAAATCTAAATCAGTAGTTTAATACACTACACAGAAAAAAAAAAAAAAAAAAGCCAAGTTCTCCATAACAGTGTTGCTGAATGCCTTCATAGGTTTCATCTGTCCATTATAACTGCATCATAGATGCCAAAACTTTTTACACATCTGAAATAATTTAGTATATGTTAAGTGACTTGTATAATAGAACATGGCAAATTATTGGAAGAGCTTTATACTTCAAGTCTTTTCAGTATTTCTTAATTTTCATCATTCCAGTAGAGTCAGTAACTCATTTTTTAAAGCATCATCTGCAGACTTATTAATACATTTCCAAAGATAATTTACTCTCATTTTTGGTATTAGGGAATTACAGGGTTTTCCCTATCAATCATGATCCTCAAATAGAAGAGGTAAAACTTGTACATTCTTTCTAAAGAATTAACTTCATCCCCAAATAACTCATTCAGAGATCTCAAAATTTTGGGGAGTAGTCATGTTCTGTCTCTCTAATCCCCACTCTGCCCACATACGTATGTGTATATGTGTAAGAGAGAGTTTTCAGGAAGAAGTGAGGTAAATTATTTCTACTCCTTCAAATAAAGTATAGTCAGTAGTAAGAAATATAACAGGTAATGTGATACCTATTTCAATAAAGCATTAACATAAGTTTTCACAAAGTTTTGTTCTAAAATTGTTTTACTAGCTGGGCGTGGTGGCTCACGCCTGTAACCCCAGCACTTTGGGAGGCCGAGGCGGGCGGATCACGAGGTCAGAGATCAAGACCATCCTGGCTAACACGGTGAAACCCCGTCGCTACTAAAAATGCAAAAAATTAGCCGGGTGTGTTGGCGGGCGCCTGTAGTCCCAGCTACACTGGGAGGCTGAGACAGGAGAATGGCGTGAACCCGGTAGGCGGAGCTTGTGGTGAGCCGAGATCACGCCACTACACTCCAGCCTGGGCGACAGAGCGAGGCTCCATCTCAAAAAATTGTTTTACTATTAGAAGTAATCATATAACATGGTTTGTGGTAAAATGTCAAAAATATGTTTGTGAACTAAAGAGGTGTTTGGGTTCTACAAAGGCACTGCTAGTACTTTAAGCCCACTTAATTTAAGCTTTTTAAAAAATACCTAAAGGAAATAAAAACAGTTTTGATGTATGCATGATGTTAAACTAACATTATTGAAATCCACCAAGAAAAATAAAAGACAGTTGGGTCTGAGGTAAAATATGAAAAATGCAATTAAAAATAATAAGAATAAAAATTCATGCTATTAACTAGAGACATAATAATCAAAGTGGCACAGGAAAGAGAGCAAGTAAAAACTTAGATCTAAGTTACTGATGTTATAGAGCAGCAAAAGAACTAAAGTTAACTTTAAACAATACACAAAGAAACAAGAAGATATGATACATTCCTTACATTGACTGTGCTCCTTCACTAAGATGGGTAACCCCTGAAATACTACATACCATTTAGGGCACTTGAGAGAAAAACAGTACAAATGAAGAAATGGAGCAAATAGCTTATGGGAAAGGAGTAAAGTAGTTTAAGAGCTTGGCTAGGCAATAGTTACAGGAGACAAAGACGTAAAAGATTTCTCAGGGGAAAAAAAGGGCCTTATCATGCATTCAATCCCTTATGGTTGACCCTCTGGCTAGCTACTCACCAATGTACCTTTGTTGTATTACACTGTCCTCTAGCCTGTACACTTTCACTGTTTCTCTTTTGTTTCCTGCTAACTTCAGTCCTACCAACTTGATTCATATCTCAGTCAAACTCTGCACCCAAGTACTAAAGATTTTTAAAATAAACTAATCCATTTAAACTTGTGTCTAGACAGCAAAATGAATCAATCACTCCTCAGATTCATCACTGACACATAAATAAATGGAATAATTTTTCAGAGGAATATATGTTTATGTTATTCAGTGAGGCATAGTTGTGAATATGGGATAAAACCATAAAGGCAAAATATTTGGCAGCTAAATAGAACAGCCAACACTCTGTAAACATTTTATTAGCAAGGAGAAAAAATAAACAACGTAAGACCCAATCACTCTAAAATTAATAGACTCCTAATGTAAATAAAAAGGAGTGTGCCACATAATATAAAAAACTAAAATGTAGTACCACTGTTTTTATAACAAACCTCAATGCGTGAGAGCTGTGGGATTCTCTAAATTAGATAAAAGAAAATACTGCGTGGCATAGGTTTGCTTTCTGTTAAAATAAAAGTTTTAAATAGAATATCCAATGAAAGTAAACAAACATATAAGAGTTGTGTTTTTTTGGTTTTTTTTTGAGACAAGAGTCTCGCTCTGTTACCCAGGCTGGAGTGCAGTGGCGCAATCTTGGCTCACTGCAAGCTCCGCCTCCTGGGTTCACACCATTCTCCTGCCTCAGCCTCCCAAGTAGCTGGTACTACAGGTGCCCGCCAGCACTCCCAGCTAATTTTTTTGGTATTTTTTAGTAGAGACGGGGTTTCACTGTGTTAGCCAGAATGGTCTCAATCTCCTGACCTCTTGATCCGCCCATCTAGGCCTCCCAAAGTGCTGGGATTACAGGCGTGAGCCACTGCGCCTGGCCACATATAAGAACTATTAATCACATCACAAACATTTTGAGGTATAAAAATAAAGGGAACTTTTAAATTATGCTAACGTATTTAAACCTTGATAGGACTTACGAATATTCTAGTTGATAATAATTTAGCTTATCAGAAACAGTTCTTATGCAGGTGAAAGTGTATCTAGTGTTTTGAGTGATATGCTTGTGAAACCTCTTGACAGTGAATTATTAAATTAAGCCAAGACAAACTGTAGAGCATGGATTATTTAGATACTGGTATGAATTTCCGCTAAAGACAGCAAATTGAACATACGTATCTACTTCCCATCCCTACCAAGAACCCACTGAAGTGACGGAAGAGAGATATTTAAAATAATAACATAAGTTGTAAGTTAACTGATGACAGAACTAACAGCAGTCCTTCCAAAGTAAACCACAAAATGGGGAATAAACAAAGGAAAAAAAAAACAACAGATTTAGCTAAATGTTAATATTTCTGAGAAAAAAATGCCACAAATAAACGTATAAGACAGGAAAACTACAAAAAAATAACAAATTTGTTTTTAAAAAGGGCAAATATAAGAATATATAGAATTGAGGTATTGTTAAGAAACAAAAGCATGGGCAAAGGGTAGAAACAAGTCAGATATTTCACAAAACTGGAAATACAGAAGGCAGTACACATGTGGCAAAGAAAGCTCAACCTAATTTCTAATCAGATAAATGTAAATTAAAACAAAATATTACTTTTTACTTACTAGTAAAAATGAAGATTTTTATCTGTCTATAAAAAAAGTTAGTACATTGCTAAGGTTAAAAAATATGACCAAGTTATATTGTTAAGTCAAAAAAGTAAGCCAAAGAGTGATAATTATGTTTTTGTTAAGTACTCTAAATTATTAACAGTGATTACTTCTGGGAAGGGGAATAAAAGAAGAAGAAAAATTGGCCAGACGCAGTGGCTCACTCCTGTAATCCCAGCATTTTGGGAGTCTGAGGCAGGCAGATCACCTGAGATCGGGAGTTCGAGATCAGTCCGACCAACATGGAGAAACCCCCGTCTCTACTAAAAATAGAAAATTTTTATTTTTAGTGGTGGTGCATGCCCGTAATCCCAGCTACTCAGGAGGCTGAGGCAGGAGAATTGCTTGAACCTGGGAGGTGGAGGTTGTGGTGAGCCGAAATTGCGCCATTGCACTCCAGCCTGGGCAACAGGAGCAAAACTCTGTCTCAAAAAAAAAAAAAAAAGAAAAATGAATTTTCCCGTTTTGCTCTGTCAACCAACATGTATTTCTTCAACCTTTTAGAAGAATGAACTGTAAAAAGCATTAAAAGAAAAAATGAATTTATAGTATAACAAAAAAATATATAATGTAAAGACGAGAAATGTTATGGTTTTCACAAAATGTAAGTAGACAGGATCAGATTGACGAAAGGAAAATCACAACCAAAGACACCGTAGATAAGTGTAACTCTTTTTTTTTTTTTTTTTTGAGACAGAGTCTCGCTTTGTCACCCAGGCTAGAGTGTAGTGGCACAATCTTGGCTCACTGCAATCTCTGCCTCCTGGTTCAGGCAGTCCTCTGCCTCGGCCTCCCGAGTAGCTGGGATTACAGGCACCCGCCAGCACGCTCTGCTAATTTTTGTATTTTTAGTAGAGATGGGGTTTCACGATCTCGGCCAGGCGAGTTTTGAACTCCTGACCTTGTGATCCACCCGCCTCGGCCTCCCAAAGTGCTGGGATTACAGGCGTGAGCCACCGCGCCTGGCCGATAAGTGTAACTCTTTCTTAGAGAGTCTTGGAAGCGAGGAAGAATTGGCTGTGGAACAAACAACATGGCAATTAAAATTAAATTCATTTTGAATAATTAAGCCAACTGAACTCCTCCTCCTTTCCCTACATCCAAGCACTCTACTCTGAGAGGCCTACCCCACATCCACTTTACATCAAAAAAAAGATCTGTTAGAGAAATAAACAACTGCTGAAAAACCAGCTACCAGAAAAACATAACTAAAACAAATGAAGGACCAAGATAAACAAAAGAAATAAAATCCAGGGATCAGAAGATAATCTTTTAAAGAAAGGGGAAGAAGACAGTCCATTTAATATCCTTATTAGAGAGACTAATGTGGACACTGCAGCCATAAAACAGGGTGCAATGAAAACAAGCCAGAGACCAAGAATTGTTAGAATTTAAAAATACAGATATCGGCCAGGCGTGGTGGCTCACACCTGTAATCCCAGCACTTTGGGAGGCCAAGGCAGGTGGATCACGAGGTCAGGAGTTCGAGACCAGCCTGACCAACATGGGGAAATCCTTTCTCTATTAAAAATGCAAAAAGTAACCAAGTGTGGTGGTGTGCACCTGTAATCCCAGCTACTCAGGAGGCTGAGGCAGGAGAATCGCTTGAACCCTGGTGGTGGAGGTTGCAGTGAGTAGAGATTGCGCCACTGCATTCCAACCTGAGCGACCGAAAAAGCAAATATTCAGCATTTGCTGGGAGATAATGTTAAGGAAATATCTCAAAATCCAGGAAAAAATATTTTTAAATGTGCAATAAAAGTTAAGAGATGAAGATGAACAACTCATGAAGTCCAACAGGAACTGAATATAATTCAACAAATATTACTGAGCACCTACTGTGTACAAGACACTGTTTTAAGCACCAAGGAAACAGCAGTGAACAACAAAAATCTCTGCCCTAAATTGGAGTAGTAGAGAGAGTAAAAATACATAAAAATGTCAGGTGCAATGAAGAAAAATAAAACAGGATAAGAAGATAGTAGTAGGATGACACTTTCACAGAGAGTGATCACCGTGATCTGATAAGGTACCATTTGAGCAGGGACTTGATAAAATGTCAGAGTAAATCAGAAAGCAAGAAAGTAGACAGTGGAAAGGGAAAATAAAGAAATAATCTGGATAAAATCTGATAGAAGGTGAAGAAGGCCTTCACCCTGAAAGGGCTTGCCAAGTGTAGAACATCAAACCTAAGACACATCCTGTGAAATAGAATTCAAGGATAAAAAAAATATTCCTGAAAGTTTCCACAGGAAGAAAACTAGATTACAAACAAAAGCATTACAGTGGTTAGGTTTAGGGAATCAAGAGTATTCTCATCAGCCGCTGTAGACAATACCCAATCCCAGTGGATACTGACATGATCACAAAAAGAAAAGCAATTATATATTATGTACTGGAAGTATACAATGTCACTTCTAAATATTCTTACCAGAAAATTGAACCTGAGTCTGATCAAGCCTCTGAATCAACTACCAGTTTACTTCTTCTCCACCCCCTCATTATATTATTCAGCTCTTCATTCATTATCCCGCAACAACCTCTAGTCTGAAAAACAAGTCACATTTTTCAAAAATTTGTCTTTTAAAATATTTTATACAGCCTATAGTTTCTTATTCAGAATCAGTGACTACACACTCTAAATTTTAGGTAAAGCCTGGTGGACACTAATATTAATTTTTTGAGACTGTGAACAACTTAGCACTTCTTTTCTTTCTTTTTTTTTTTTTTTTGAGACGAAGTTTCACCCTCGTTGCCCGGTCTGTAGTGCAATGGCACGATCTTGGCTCACCACAACCTCCGTCTCCTGGGTTCAAGTGATTCTCCTGCCTCAACCTCCCGAGTAGCTGGGATTACAGGCATGCGCCACTGCGCCTGGCTAATTTTGTATTTTTAGTAGAGACGGGGTTTCTCCATGTTGGTCAGGCTGGTCTCAAACTCCCAATCTCAGGTAATCTGCCCACCTCGGCCTCCCAGAGTGCTGGGATTACAAGCATGAGCCACCGCAGCCGGCCTTATTTTCTTAAATCTGTTTTAGTCTCAAGTTAGAATACTTGTATAAAATATTGCTTCTTAAAAGGTTACATTCAATTTTCTGTTGTTTTTTTTTTTTTTTTCTATTTGGAAATATTTGTTGCTTTGTGGACATATATAAAATGTTCTTTGCCATCAAATAAAATGATAATCTTTTTTTTTTGCAAGTTCTATTTATAGACACAAAAATGATTTTTTGTTTTATTTTCCACTTTAATTTTGGAATGGGGGTGGTTTTTGAATTATAAGCATGTAGGAGGATTACTGAAGGTCAGTAAATCATCTATTATAAAACCTATGGAGTATAATTGTTTATGTCCTTCCTGTACAGTCTGTTACCAGAATTTACCATCTATCAATCTATGTTTTGTAAAAAGCTTTCCCTACTGTAAGGAAAGCACTATCAAAGCTTTCTTATAGTAGGGACAGCTAACATTTTGGGGATCATGACTTTTTTAAAAAAAAAATTCAATATTTAAAAGATAAATTAATTGGGAATATAAGTGAGTACTCAAAGTTGCAAATGATGCCTGGAATTGAGTAGTATTCAATGCCAAGAACAAGGTGGTGGAGAGCCATAATCTGTTATAGAAGTTTTATAACAAACGCATTTTTTAAAATTATGGTGTACTAACTTTGTTAATTAAAATCCTCGTCATTAAAACACATTTTACCTTGGAAAATGGCCTTAGGCATTCTTCTTTAATTTATTGATTTGGAACACAGTGTTTGAAAAAGCATATGAAAATATTGGGATAGTTGCAATGCATATGTTGTAGTGCTTGCTGATGATACTTTTTCTTTTTTGTAGTTTATAAAGCAAAGTATTTTAAACACCTTCTAGAATGAAATTTTACTACTTGAATAATAAGCCATATTCTATCCAGAGGATTTCCAGTGTCAGCTTTCATTTTGTAGTGCAGAAGCTTTACTGTGATATAAAATGTTATGACATTTTAATTAGGAAAATAGATCATGGGCACTCCATATGATGGAATACATTTCTTAATGTTCCCATGTTCTAAATTAGAATGAAAAATACATTTGAATTCACATTGCATTAGATCTGCTTTGAAGATTGAGGAGTCAGGGGAAAAGAGGGTGGCATGGGGATTATGGAATGTGTTTGGGACTCCATAGTGGGAGGTGGGATCAAAGCAGTTTTTAAATTATAAACAGTAAGGAAATTTTGACCCATGGTATTTAGGTTAACATGGATCTTTCTGCTTTTTTTGTTACAGGAAAAGGGGAAGATAGTGATGTACTCAGTATAAATGCAGATGCTTATGACAGCGACATAGAAGGCCCATGCAACGAAGAAGCAGCTGCTCCCGAGGCACCAGAAAATACAGTCCAAAGTGAAGCTGGTCAGATAGATGACCTGGAGAAAGACATTGAGAAAAGTGTGAATGAGATTCTAGGACTGGCAGAGTCTAGCCCAAACGAACCCAAAGCAGCCACTCTGGCTGTTCCTCCACCAGAAGATGTTCAACCTTCTGCACAGCAACTGGAGCTGCTAGAACTTGAGATGAGGGCAAGAGCGATTAAGGCCCTAATGAAAGCTGGTGATATAAAAAAGCCAGCGTAGGTATTTAACTTGAGTTTGAATTTTAGGTATGTTTGAACAAAGCCACAGCATTTAATTTTGTATCTAAAATTTATTTGGGGTCTTATATGTTATTTCTCATGTAACCCTTATTAGGTCAACTTACTTTAGCCCTAAAATACCTGTGGCTGTTTCTTTTTATTTTTTATTTTTTTGATTACTTTTTTGTTATAAATGTGTGTTAGTGTCTTATGAATTCATGGCAGTATAGCTGGATAGCCTGGATACTTTGTTAGATGAGTATTTAGCTGTGTCTGCAAATCTTAAAAGCAAAGAGTCATGGTAGTTTTTTCTTTATTTTTAAATGTTTGGGCACCAAACCTAAAAGCAAAAGATTGACCAAGCATGTTTCTGTTAAGTCTACTTATATTTTACAATATAATATTAAATTATTGCTTTAAATTTGTTAACAATTTGAGAAATTTAGTTTTGCTTATATGCACTTTTTAAATATACACTATTTTGAAGATTCCTTATGTAGATGCAAATTTCCGAGTTAAAACTGAGTAACAGAGATCTGAAATGACTGAGAAAAACTTTTTTATTAAAGGAAGGAATTAATTTAAGGCAATGTTTAACAATGTGGAACTAATTGCCCATGTTTAATTATAGCAGACAAGCCATTCTAACAGGTATTCGATACCACTGGATGCATTATTCTAGATTTTTTTCTTTAATGAAAATGGAACAAGTTTTCATTTACATTCCAAGCTGTCAGGAAATGGAGAATATTTTATTATCTAGGATTTTATCTGATGTAGTTGCTTAAAGATCTGATGTGCTATAATTTCATGAATCAGAAATAATAAAATGCTGTCATTCTGGATCTGAAGACTTTTGATACTTTTTCAAAAGCAAAATTGATTTCAGGAACCTTTGATAAGTTGTTATAATTAATCTAATTTTGTATAGTTTTTGTAAATAAATTACCATCCTTCCACAATTATGGATGCTTTTATCCCCCCATCACTAATTGCAGTTGTTTGATACCAAAATAAATTTACATAGAGATCCTTAACTTAAAATAAATTAATTTTTTCAAAAAACATAAATCTCGAACTGTTGTTTCTATATTTGATAACGAATACAGCGTATTTGATTTATCAGCCGTGGTCTACTGATACTATATGAGGTTTTTCCTTATATATAAAAGTTGCAGGGATTGTATTTTATTAGCTGCTTTAATTATGTTAATTTTAAAGGGTTTTTAAATGGAAATAGAGGACATTTATGAAACGTTGGAGTTGCAGTTACAAATTCTTGTTGTTGTTGTCGTTGTTCCTGAACATGCCTTGGAATAATTCTACCATTTTTTCCCCTCCGTAAATATTTCTAATAAAGCATAGAAGAAGCCTAATGATTTTAAATGCTTCTCTTAGGCTGGTAAACAGATTTGAGTTATGAGTTTCATTGCTATTACTTCAAGACGAAAAGACATTGATATAATTTTTCTATTTCAACTTAAAGTAATAGTTAATATGCTAAAATAGTACAGAATAAACTTTATTGCTGCTTACTAATTACAAAATACTGTAGATGGCATCTGTATGATTAAACATATAAGGGTGAAAAAGGTCTGAGGGCTTTGTAGATGATTAAAGTCTCCACCTTCATGAAGCATTTTGTGTCTGTTCTGCTCTATGCAGAATGATTTACAGGACATTTGACTGGAGTGGATATGTGTGAGGTAGAGTGAACAAAACAAATTAGTCTACTTAATTCCCTACCTTGGAAAATCAATTTTTTATCTTCTTCTTCTTTTAAAATGTTGAAATACTTGAGAGATTTTTGAAAACGAATGGCTTTAGAGAATGGGAATGTTTGCTTTAGAAATACCTAAGTAATGGGAAAATACCATGTATCTATCTGATGCTGCCATTTAAATAATCAGCTCAGAGGTATTTATTGAAAGCCTGTAAGGTTCTCAGTCTTACTCAAATCTTAAACCTAGAGGCCAGGTGCGGTGGCTCATGCCTGTAATCCCAGCACTTTGGGAGGCCAAGGCAGGCGGATCATGAGGTCAGGAGATCAAGACCATCCTGGCTAACACGGTGAAACCCCGTCTCTACTAGAAATACAAAAAAGTAATTAGCCAGGTGTGGTGGCGGGCACCTGTAGTCCCAGCTACTCGGGAGGCTGAGGCAGGAGAATGGTGTGAACCCGGGAGATGAGCTTGCAGTGAGCCGAGATCGTGCCACTGCTCTCCAGCCTGGGCGACAGAGTGAGACTCTGTCTCAAAAAAAAAAAAAAATCTTAAACCTAGAGATGTTACAGTATAGATTTTTATCATGTAGTCGACTGGTTAATAAAGACATGGGTGCTGCTTGTTTTTATGCCCAATTCCTTCCTTTTGTTAAGGTGAGGAACATTTTTAGGCAATATTTAATTAGTAATTTAAAAAATTGGCAGCTGAATTTGTATTCACTGTCAAGCAATCCCGATATTTGATGAAGAACTTGACTTAAATCCTTTTTATTTCTATTTTTTTAGAGACGAGGTTTTTGCTGTGTTGCCCAGGCTGGCCTCAAGTTCCTGTGCTCAGGCTATCTCTCCCACGTTAGCCTCCTGAGTAGCTGGGACCACAGGCACACACCACAGAACCTGGCCCCTCAAATCTTGAATGCTGGGTGGCAACTGATAATAAGTCTTCTGTGTTAATGAGCAGATACCTCAAACTAAGCTTTGGTTCACATTTAGATGTTCCTACTAATCCACACAGATATATTCTAAAAGTCTATCAACAGGTTACCAGTAACATTTCAATTATGAAAAATCACTCAAAATCCACACATCTTTTTGTTGAACACTATTCATTCCTCAAGTTAATCAGGCAATATGTTCTTTCCTTATAAATCTTTTGGCCAAAACTTATTTTCAGCAAAATGTTAGATCTTAGGATTTGTTACCTGATTAAAGGTATTCTGAACCATTTGGACAGTAATACAAATTGTAATAAAATCACCATTTTTCAATGCCATTTTCAAGGTAGATAAAGCAGAGGTGAACCTGTAATTTGGGCCAAATATTTGGGCAGCCTAAAAACTTTAAAAATTCTCAGTTCTAGTCCATCATAAAAAACAGGAAGAGGTCAGTTATGGATACTTTTCCTTGATTGTGTCTGCTTAATTCTTTAAAAGGCCAATATATTTTAACTTAAAACTTCATCTTTAGATGTGTTTATATTTTCTTTATATTCTTCAAATAAAACAGTGAAGTATATCAATAGGAACTCATAGTCAACATACTGATATATTTGATATTTAATAATTATTTTTAAATGCTTTGTGATACAATGAAAAGAATGTGAGAGTTAAGAGCAGAAGGGTCTGATTCTGCCTAACCAGCTGTGTTATCTAGGCAAGTAACTGTAAAATGAGGGAAATAAATTGTAGCCAATATGTAAGATTTATTTCAGCTATAATAGCCTGTGATTCCAATACAGAATGCTGTCAACTTTGCCAAACTTACAGAACTCTTTTGAGTTCAAGTATTTCTCATCTCCCTTCCTTTCCCCACCTAATTCAAAATGAAGGCATTTGTTTAGTCTCTCTTGTCTCTCACTGTTGCTGGACGTGAACAATCTAGTATTTTTTTTTCTTTTACCTGTCCAGTCTTAAGTGTCAAGATTGCTTGATAAGTATTAATATATACTCTGTAGAGTTACTCACTGCGGTCCACAAATGTAGCTATTTAGCTGTTACCTGTAATATTTATCTCTGTATTTTTAAATAACATTATTATGCCTTTTTTTATATTTCAGTTTTAGATTTTTATCAGTTGACCTATTTTGGGATTTGAAGATTAAGCTGTAATTCCTCTGCCTCTCCTCTAAGCACATATCTTCCTGTCTCATTTTCACAGTAGAGTGCAGTTACATCACACTTTCTGGTTAAGTTAGCATTCAATATGTATACTAAATACTATTCACAACTGGAATGTGTGGTATCTGTAATTATATTTCCTCTTTTGGTCCAATTTTTGGCTTGAGGTTTTTGGAATTAATAATACTGCCTTATTGTTTTATTTGCTAAGTGGTCTATATAGCAGAAGACTGCTATATAGTAGTATATAGTATTTTAAAACTTCCCAGAATGAAACGATGTGAATTTACACCCAGGCTGTCCTCCTGAAATGTAAATCTCTTCTCAGTAGGTTCAAACATGTCATATAATCCATCAGTTTTTTCTTTAAAGATATTCCTTCTGGAGCTCTCTGTACTATTCTAATCTGGATTGGTTGCTCTTCACCTCTGTTATGTTGGATCCCCCATTTCCTGAATTCTCTCTCTTTTGGTGGCGTACCTCTTCCGACGGCTTCCTGTGAAAGACTGCATGCACAATAAGTTATTCTGATTCATTGGTGTGACCCAGCATGGCTCAGTTCTGCCTACATACTTGATCGAAACTTTCTGTGAATAATAATGTTTACATGCCAGAAATCATTGTCCTGTATTTTACAGTATTGCACCAGTGCCTTCCAACTTCCATTAAATTTGAAAATGTATTGGTCATTCTGATTCTTGATACTTAATGTGTGTCCTGTTTCTCTTTGGAAGCTGTCAGAATCTAACCTCTATCCCCAATATTCTGAAAGTTTTTGATGATATGTCAGGATATGGATCTTTTTTTTATCTGTTGAATTACTCATTTAATGTTAAAGAGTTAATCATGAACCTTTGCATCATCTTTTTCTCACTTGCCGTTCTTTCATCTGGGAGGCTCCCTGTCTTGCAGGAGGATGTCTTCAGTGGAGAAACTCATGTCATTCAGTTCTGGGAAGTTTTAAAATACTGCTTGAAAAGTTCCTTCCCTCTATGTTTTCTAGTGTTTATTCTAGAACTCTTTATTCAGATATTGATATCTAGGCCTGATTCTTTTTTCTTATTGTTTCTATTTTTCATCTTTTCTACTTTCCTTTATATTTTCTCAATTTTCTCTTCTGGTTCTTCCAATGATTTTTTTTTTAAACTTCAAACATATGTTTAATATCCCAAAGATGTTGTTATTTTGTATTCTCTGAATATTCTTTCTTTAAAAGAGCACTAAAATTTTGTGTCTGTAGGGCGGTGGCTCCTGCTTGGCATCCTGGTATTGACCCTGCATGTATCCTGATCGGCCATGCAGGCAGAGCCTGAACCTCAGACTGAACTGTCTTGGTGGAACACACCCTGTGATCCTCCCAGGAGCATAGCTAGACAGTTTTGTGAGAGCCTTTGCATGATCTTTTTCTCATTTGCCGTTCTTTCATCTAGGAGGCTCCCTGTGTTGCAGGAGGATGCCTTCAGGCAATTTTCTCATCTCCCTCCCTGTTTTCTTTGAGACATGGGACTTTCTACTCCCTCGTGCCCCCACCTCCTCCTCACCGGGGGCACAGCTGCAGGCTATAAAATTGCTTAGTGGCAGCATGGCATTAGCTCTGCAGCAACAGGGTGTCCCTCACTCCTGTTGTGTTGTCTGGTCCCTTTGTGTTGATGTCCCCGCACAAGGTCAGGACCTTGGAGGTTTGGCACCTTTGACTGATTTTTCACTGTCTGTGTAAATAATAAGCTGTCTGAATCTAAAAAGAGCTCATTGTTTTTTGTTTTTTGGGTTTTTTTATGGCTAAATCTGTCAGGACATGCTAGGCCCTTGCCCTTGGCTTGTGCTTGATGGTTTCATGGATATAATATTTACTTCTCTGAGGGTGTTAATTGTAGTGGTTGTTTTCAAGTTTTCGTCTGCTTCCTGTCTGCTGTTTTCTTTCAAGTTAATTTTTTCTTGTACTCTCTGTGATGTTTTCTCAAATTTCCTTAAATCTTTGATGATGTGCTGCTTTTATTTTATTTTTATTTTATTTTTTATTGAGACAGGGTCTCACTCTGTCACCCATGCTGGAGTGCAGTGGTTGATTCATGGCTCACTGGAACCTTGACTTCTCCCACTCAGGTGATCCACCCACCTCAGCCTCCCAAGTAGCTGGAACTACAGGCATGTGTCACCACGCCTGGCCAATTTTTGTGTGTTTGTTTGTTTTATAGAGACGAAGTTTAGCTATGTTCCCCAGGCTGGTCTGGAACTCCCGGCCTCAAGCAATCCACCTGCCTCAGCCTTCCCAGGTGTTGGGATTATAGGAATGAGCTACTGCACCCGGCCATAGTTGCTTTTATATGTAAGAGTAAGACACTAAAAAGCTGATTTATAAGAGGAAGGCACTAAAAAGCTGATTGGAAGTTCTGTGTTTATGGATGAAGCTCCTTAATTGGAAGAATTTTCTCTTTTCTCTTGGGCTTACTGAAGATACCCACAGATCACTATGTAGACTTTTACTTAATCCGTTTTCAGTACGATTAACTCTCCTTGGTACACCTGAGTTTAGAATCGCTTACTTCAACTTGGGTCTTCTGTGAAGATGGAGAATTGTTGCCTGTTTGTGAGGAGACTGACTTTCATGTTTTGCTCCTTGCACTCTGTCTTAGAAGAACCTAGAATCAGTACTGAGCCTTACTTTGGTTTGTGTTTAGAACCAAGTTCTTAGGTTTGAAACTGCCTTTGCAAAAATATTAACAGCGAGAAAATTATGACAATGAAATAAGTCTGACCTAACTAACCTCATCTTGCTTCTAACCTCCAAGCTGTCCTTGTTCATTCCTGAGCTGTGTGCTTAACTAACTTTGGGAAGGAACTTAGTTTATAATTTAACTTTGAAACAAAGATGAATAACAGCCCTTTCCTGAAACGAACCTTGCCTGGAGACCAGACTGCCTTTGTAGGACTAACAAATCAGCCACAAGATTAGAAATTATGGTTTAGGAGTCATGCATGCAGCTAGAGGCCATCAGATTCTAAACCTTCCCAATTGCTCCTAGGGATAACATCACTATTGCAAAACCTAATATTGGTGCTCAAGAGATTTTTCAGACCCTGCACTCAATAGATCAGCTGGTGCCACCCAGACTGACAAACTAGCTCATCTGGTCCCGTGGCCCTGACCCAGAAATTGACTTAACGCAAAAGGACAGCTTTGACACCCTATGATTTTATCTCTGACCTGACCAATCAACTCTCCCCACTTCCTGGCTCCCTACCTGTCAAATTATCCTTAAAAATCCTGTCCCCAAATTTTCGGAGAGATTGATTAGAGTAATAACTCCACCTCCTGCTTGGCATGGCCAGCTTCATGTCAATTAAACTCTTTGTGTACTGTAATGCTGTGGATTGGTTTTGTTTGTGCAGTGAAAGAACCTATCAGGTGGTTACAGTTTCATCTCTTCACAGGCCCCTAGGTTTAAACCTTCTTCATCTGCTAAATCATTTCCATTCACTTATTTGTCTCCAGCTTCCAAAATTTTCTTGACTCATCTCTGTCATTTCTTCCACTATCTAAATAGGATAATTCTTTTAATATCTTGAACTTTCAGTGGACTTTCATGAGGGAGCCATGGTAAAAGTGATGTTCAGTATACCATATTTAAGCAGCTGTTACTTTTTAAAAATCTATTTTTGCTTTTGTCAATCCTAATTTTTATTTTTTGCTAAATCCAAGTTTAGTGAAATTAATGTAGAATCTTAATAGATTACAAGTGGAAAGGATGTGAGAAAGAATACACAAGAATGACAGCAAATAAAATCAGTGATATGAGAGGCTGTCAATGACACTGTTCCTTATAGGTGGCCATATTTCTTCTTTCTTTCATTTCAGTAAGTTTTACTAGAATATGTCTTGGTATTGATCATTTAGTATTGACATAATCAGATATGCAATGTACTCTTTCATTATGTAATTTCACATTTTTTGAAAAAAAATTCAAGTACATTTCCTTGAATTATTATTGTAGCATTTGTTCTTGGTTCGGTTTTTTTTTGGATTTTCCATTATTTGCATTTTATCTTCTTTGCCTCTCTTCAACATATGTCACTTTCTTAAATCATTTGGTTTTCTTCCTTTTGAGTTTAAAATTTTTGCCTTTTCACTTGCTTCTCTTCAGGCTTTGTCTATTGTGTTTATTCACTCCTATGTTCCTCCTAGTTTAGTGTTCAGTTCTGAAATTTTTTTCTTTCATTTCTATTTCTTCCCTGAATTCCATCATTTCATATCTAATGCTGATTTATGTTGCTATGCCTTTTATCATTTTCATAACTTTTATCTCATTTTAAAATACAAGTAATAATTTTAATATGTGTACTTTTGTCTGTAGCAATGTTATTCTGCTCCTATTCTCTTTTTTATTTTTAACAACATTGCCTGGGATTTGACCTTAATATTTTTGTTTCTCATTTTTATGTGAAGCTTGTTTTCCTGAACTTTTAGAAGGAACTTGGCACAGGTTAGCTTTTCTACCTTTATGCTCCTTTGTCTGTTTTTGTTCTCTAATGTTCAAAAATATGGTGGCTTGCTTTCTGCGATTTATCAGCTCTGTTCCCCTCCCCTACTTTTAACTGGGCTTCATTCCATCCTGGTGATTTTCTCTGTACGGCTCAGCTCAAATATTGTGTCTGGAATTTATTCCTTCCGGTGGGTTCTTGGTCTCGCTGACTTCAGGAATGAAACCGCGGACCCTTGCGGTGAGTGTTACAGTTCTTAAAGATGGTGTGTCCAGAGTTTGTTCCTTCCAGATGTTCAGATGTGTCGAGTTTCTTCCTTCTGGTGGGTTTGTGGTCTTGCTGACCACACTCCTGCACTTCAGGAGTGCAGCTGCAGACCTTCGCAGTGAGTGTTACAGCTCTTAAAGGTGGTGTATCCGGAGTTGTTTGCGCCTCCTGGTGGGTTCGTGGTCTTGCTGACCTCAGGAGTGAAGCTGCAGACTGTCACAGTGAGTGTTACAGCTCATAAAGGTAGTACGGACCAAAAGAGTGAGCAGCAGCAAGATTTATTGAGAAGAGCAAAAGAACAAAGCTTCCACAGCATGGAAGGGGACCCGAGCAGGTTGCCACTACTGGCTCTGGTGGCCAGCTTTTATGCCCTTATTTGGCCCTGCCCACATCCTGCTGATTGGTCAGTTTTACAGAGCACTGATTGGTCCATTTTACAGAGTGCTGATTGGTCCGTTTACAAACCTTTAGCTAGACACAGAGCGCTGATTGGGCTATTTTTACAGAGTGCTGATTGGTGCATTTACAATCCTTTAGCTAGACACAGAGTGCTGATTGGTGTGTTTTTACAGAGTGCTGATTGGTGCATTTACAAACCTTTAGCTAGACACAGAGTGCTGATTGGTGCGTTTTTACAGAGTAGTGATTGGTGCGTTTACAAAACTTTAGCTAGACACAGAGCACTGATTGGTGCATTTCCAAACCTTTAGCTAGACAGAAAAGTTCTCCAAGTTCCCAATCGACCCAGAAACCCAGCTGGATTCACCTCTCAATCCCCCCTCTAAACAGGACACCCCAACTGCTGTTGGGAATTGGGCGATGACTGCTCTAACTACTTCCTGCTGGATGGGGTGAAGAAGGGGCCCTGCAGTTGTAGTGTCCTCCAGACGGGAGCTCTTTAGGCCAGTGAAAAAGTCAGCGGATCAGTCTAGGGGTCCTCAGTAGAAGTTGTTCGTTGAGCTCATTTGGGGTTTCATTTGTAAGACCATCTGTAGCTTGATGGCCTAGATTCTAGAGGAAACAAATGTAACAAGGAGGTTAAAAATACAGGGCCCAAAGGCGAGTAATAGCAAGGTGGCTGCCACAGGACCTAGAAAGGGGAGAAGCCATGTTGCCCAACTCCAGAGGTTGGTATGAGTTTGAAAGGCATTGTCTGATTTCAGAAGCCTTTTCCTGTAAATGTCGGCGGCATCTCGTACAATCCCTGACTGTTTAGTGTAAAAACAACACTCTTCCCCTGAGAAGGTGACAAGTCCTCCTTTCTCAGCAATGAGGAGGTCTAAGCCTCGGCAGTTTTGGAGAGTCATTCCTGCCAAAGAGTCTATTTGGGATTGTAGTTACTATCTTTACTGGATAGATTTTGTTATTTCTTGCAAATCCTTTGAGAGTGTGTGGTAGTAGGATAATGCATGTTACACTGTTAACTTTTAGCAAACTTTACTTTAGTTGAAAACCTTGTAAGTTGGGGATTTTAATTTTTCTTTGCTATTAATAAAACCTCATTCATTCCATATTAACTTAGAATTGGTATAGATGGCTCCTTCCTGATTCTGTAAGTACTTTAAGATTTGGCTGAGTGCAAACAGTTTGAGCAGATCGATTGTTAGGCAATTTTCCTAAATGCTTATCACTCACTGAATATCCATTGTGTCTTTTTCCCTTAATCGCCTGGGAGGAACCATCTATCAGCCTGTCCTGAGGGGAGTTCCTCCTAGATCTGGTTGGACCTTTGTATGGTAATTAATTAAGATTTAGATCCCCTGTTAGGAAACCTGCTGGGTTAAGGATTTTTAATACGAAGACTATGGGTTGTCAGGGCCCCAGTGCTTTCAGGCTATGCCCTTGTTTACACTGACGACAAGGTGGTATTGGAGTGTTATAGGGTTATAGAGAAGACCTTCAATTATCAATTATAGGTTTTAAATTTACCCTAGCTTTTAAAGGAATAAGGTACACTGTTTTTTCTTTACTACTCCTATCTTTTTCTCTCACTTTGACTTCTTTGTCACTCTCTTTCTCTCTGACTCCGTCTTTGTCTCTTCCTTTCTCTGTCTCTCTTTGACTCCTTTGTCTCTGTCTCTTTCTCTCTCTCTCTTTGACTTTCTGTCTCTCTCTGACTCCCTCTTTGTCTCTTCCTCTCTTTCTCTCTGACTCCCTCTTTGTCTCTTCCTCTCTTTCTCTACTGACTCCCTCTTTCTCTCTTTCCTTTCTGCTGGTCTTTCCCTGCCTCTGCCAGCCACTTATGCAGCTGTTCTCCCCTCCCCTCCCCTTTTTGATGGCTTCAGCAGTGTAAGACTGACACCTCCTTGGATTTTTGCACTGCATGCAATAACTCCATGATTTCCTTCTGGTATTTAATGGGGGTTCCCCCAGAGGTTAGGAACTCCCTTTCTTTCCATATTGCAGCTTGGGCATGTAGGATTAGATAAGCATACTTGCGATCTGTATACACATTTACTCTTCTTCCCTTTCCCAGTTCTAAGACTCGGGTCAGTGCTACTATTTCTGCTAACTGGATGCTGGTTCCTGGGGGAAGAGGCTTACTTTCAAGTATGGTTATATCACTAACTATGGCATAACCTGCCCTTCACATCCCCACTCTCCACAGATGACCCTCCATCGGCATATAGGTTAAGGTCAGGATTAGCCAAGGACTTCCAAGAGATCATCTCGGGTGGCATAAGTCTGGACTACAACCTGTTGGTAGCCATGCTCGACCAGCTCCCCATCCTCTGGGAGAAAAGTAGCAGGGTTGAGGGCAGCACACATATGCACCTGAAGCACCAGTCTCTCAAGGAGTAGCACCTGGTATCTAAGCAGGCTGTTGTCTGATAGCCATAAACTTCCTTTGGCACCTAGTATGCCATTTCCATCATGAGTAGTCCAGACAGTGAGATCCTTTCCTTGTATTATTTTGATAGCCTCTGACACTAAGACAGCCACTGCCACAACTACCCTAAAACAGTGAGGCCAGCCTTTTGCTACTACGTCAATTTCCTTACTTAGGTATGCCACTGGTTGTGGGGTTGTCCCATGGGTCTGAGTGAGGACTCCAAAAGCTATCCCTGCTCTCTCTGTGACATATAAAGAGAAGTTTTGTCCTGTGGGAAGGCTTAAAGTTGGAGCTTGTACTAGGGCCTGCATTAAGGTTTTGAAGGTTGTTTCAGCCTCTGGTTCCCATTCTACTAGATGAGTATTTGCCCTCTGGGTCTCCTTGATTAGAGTATAGAGGGGCCTGGCTAACTCGCTGTATCCGGTTTCCATAGTCAGCAAAAGCCAGTGATTCCAAGGAACCCCTGCAACTGTTTTAATATCTTAGGGCGAGGATAAGCCAGTGTAGGCTGTATTCATTCCTTGCTGAGGGCCCTGGTCCCTCTGGCTAAGATTAGACCTAGATATTTGACTTGCTGTAGGCAAAGCTGGGCCTTCGTCCTAGATGCCTTGTACCCTTGATTAGCTAGAAAATTCAAGAGATCTAGAGTAGCCTACTGGCATGAGGCTTCTGAACTGGTAGCCAAAAGTAAATCATCCACATACTGAAGGACCAGAGTGCTTGGACTTGAGAAGTGGCCTAGATCTTGGGCCAGTGCCTGACCAAACAGATGAGGGCTATCCCAAAACCCTTGGGGCAAGATTGTCCACGTAAATTGGGACGTGTGGTCTGTGGGATCCTCAAAGGCAAAGAGAAACTGGGAGTCAGAGTGCAGGGGAATACGGAAGAAGGCCTCTTTGAGGTCCAAAACAGTGAAGCATTCTGCTTCCTCTGGTATTTGAGAGAGCAGGGCATAGGGTTTTGGTACAACTGGATATAGAGGAATTACTGCCTCATTGATGAGTCTAAGATCTTGCACTAGTCTCCACTGACCATTTGGTTTTTATAATCCTAGAACTGGGGTGCTGCAGGGACTGCTGCATTTCCTTACTAAGCCTTGAGCTTTTAAATGTTTAACAATATCCTGTAATCCTTTATGAGCTTCAGGTCTTAAGGGATATTGCCTTTGATAAGGAAAAGTGGTGGGAT
The DNA here is from genome assembly GCF_008728515.1 of Papio anubis. Lineage (NCBI taxonomy): Eukaryota > Metazoa > Chordata > Mammalia > Primates > Cercopithecidae > Papio > Papio anubis. The sequence goes on along the minus strand of NC_044988.1, from coordinate 55,311,709 downwards.
CTTTTAGCCTGATTTGGACTGGGCGGGCATTTTCTGCCCTTCCAAATTGTCCTTCTAATGCCCAGACTTCAGGGTTGATTCCCTCCTCAAGTAGGGGACAACAAATGGGTAACTTTTTCCCTATATTCATGTAGATAATAGCTCCAGCTTTGGCTAACATATCCCTCCCTAATAAGGGTGTGAGACTTTCAGGCATAACAAGAAAAGCATGTGAAAAGAGCAAAATCTCCCAGTTACAACTGAGGAGGTGGGAGAAATACCTGGATTGAGGCTGTCCCAGGATTCCTCGGATGGTAACGGACCTTAAGGACAGTCATCCAAGACAGGAGGTTAACGCTGAGAAGGCCAAGCCAGTGTCCAGGAGGAAGTCAATTTCTTGGCCCTCAATGTTTAACATACCTGGGACTCAGTGAGGGTGATGACATGAGCTGGTGCTTGCCCCGGGCATCTTCAGTCCTGTTGTTGAATCATCTGGTTGGGGGCTTCTGACCCAGAGAACCTTTGCCCTCTGGGGCAGTGTGCCTTCCAGTGATTGCCTCAGCACAGGGGACATGGATGAGGGGGCGGCTTGTTTCTCGTTGGACCATCTTTTTTAAAGGGTCCTTGTAAACCACACTGATAACAAGCCCTACCCGGGTGATTGGCCTGCTCCGTTTTCTGTCCTCTCTGAAGGTTTTTCTGTCTGAGGGCCATATCTAAGGCTGCGGCCTTTCTCCGATCTTGCTTTTCCTTTTGGGCCTGTTCCTCTTGGTCCCTATTATAGAACACCAAGGTTGCAAGGTTTAAAAATGCCTCCAGATTTTGTTCAGGGCCCAGGGCTTGCTTTTGGAGCTTTCTCCTGGTATCTGTGGCTGATTGGGTAATAAACTTATCTTTTAGGATCAATTGACCCTGGAGGGAGTCGGGTCACAGGGGAGTCTATTTCCTTAAGGCCTCCCATAGCCGCTAGAGGAAGGCAGAAGGATTTTCTATATCACAACTAGTTCTTTCTCCGCAGTGTGGAATTCTTTCTAGAAGGGAGACCTGGCTGGTCAGTTTCTGGAGTTCTTAGGGGCTACACTGTTCCAGCTCCATTCAGACCTTATTATTCCTTGCATTCTTATTAGAGATAAAACCTATCCTAATGGGCTTTCCTTCTCTTTCTTTCACAGAAAGGCTGATATTATGAAGGTTTTATGACTTGTTAGTGGTCTGCTCTATTAATAAATAATAATTTATATTATGGAGTTCATGAGAATATCATAGGAATATGGTCTTAACTTATGATGGTTCAACTTAGAATTTTTTGATTTTATATTGGTGCAAAAGCAACACATTCACTAGAAACTGTACTTTGAATACCCATACAACTATTCTATTTTTTACTTTCAGTACAGAATTTAGTAAATTACATGAGATATTCAACATTTGTATTATAAAATAGACTTTGTGTTAGATGATTATGCTCAATTGCAGGCTAACATAAGTGTTCTGAGTATATTTAAGGTAGGCAGGGCTAAACTATGATGTTTGGTAGGTTACATGTATTAAATACATTTTTGGCCAGGCGCAGTGGCTCACGCCTGTAATTCCAGCACTTTGGGAGGCCAAGGCAGGCGGATCATCTGAGGTCAGGAGTTCTCTACCAGCCTGGCCAACATGGTGAAACCCCGTCTCTACTAAAACATATACAAAAATTAGCTGGTCGTGGTGATGGGTGCCCGTAATCCCAGCTACTCAGGAGGCTGAGGCAGGAGAATTGTTTGAAACCCAGAGGGAGAGGTTGCAGTGAGCCGAGATCACAACACTGCACTCCAGTCTGGGCAACAAGAGTGAAACTTCATCTCAAAAAAAAAAAAAAAAAAAAAAAAAAGTATTAAATGCTTTTTTGACTTTTGCTATTTCAACTTATGATAAGTTTATTAGGACATAACCCCGTTGGAAGTGGAGGAGCTTCTATACTTAGCTTGAAATGTTTTGGTTTTTCTTTCTATTGCTCTGCCTATTTTATGTGGGGATTTAAAGAGATTCATAAACTCTACTTTTGCTTCCCAGGATACAACTATGTTTTCATTTTAAAATATGTATTCAATTTTCTTTGTATACAAATTATAATGCAGTATTTTATGTCAAGGAGAACTAATTTATGTAAAATATATTACTGAATATTTACAAAGTCAAAATTATTTTGTTAATTTTGATGTTTTCCAAGCCTTTTTTTTTTTTAATTTTTAAAACCAAAGCTTGTTTGTTATTTGACAGAAGCAATTGTTAGCCTGAAGGTAAAACAAGTTAGCACTGCTTCTTATTAGCAAAGGAATTTAGTTGTATTAGGTATATTGTTATAACAGATAGTTATTGTCAGTTGAAAAACCTGTTTTATCATAAAATTGAGTCATTTATATAAAAATAAAATGGTACAACATTATAGATTTAAAAGGATCAAAAATTTAATATTGTTTTAATTTTTTAAAGGAGAAGAATAGAAGTTAATATGTCACTTTTGAAAGATAACTTACTTCCCTTGAACAATTCATATTTGTTCATTACTCTTCTATTTTAGCATTATCCTTTCTGCTTGGGACTTTTTTTCTTTTTTTCAAATTCCAGGAAAGAACTGGAAGTTTTGGCAGCTGATTTTTTCCCCCATCTAAATACATTCGACATTGGATTTTTGGTTTTTAAGGGATAAGGTCTTGCTCTGTTGCCCAGGCTGCAGTGCTCACTGTGATATGGACAGGAAGCAGGGAAATACTGGGTAGAAGAGGGTGGTCCCAGTGAGGGCCACACCCTTAAGCCTGGGACTGTGGCCCCAAAGTGAGAACATGCATTCCTGTTTTCCAGCTTGAATGTTGCTTTTTGGCCTGCCCCACACCCCATCCTGTACCCATAAAAACCCTAGGGTCCACTGGCAGAGGGGCAGGGCGGCAGAGTGGAGAGGCAGAGGAAGAGAGAAGAGAAGAAGCAGCCAGATGTCAGAGAGAAGCAGCTTGACTTCAGTGGGACAGCTTGACAGTGGGACTTCAGAAGAGTTTGGCCAGGGAGAGCTGAACTCCAGGGGAAGGCTACATTCCCATTCCATCCCCTTTCCAGCTCCCCACCTCGCTGAGAGCCACTTCCACTGTAAATAAAATCCTCCACATTCACCACCCTTCAGTTCATTTGTGTGACCTGATTCTTCCTGGATGCCAGACAAGAACTCGGGTACAAGAGGGTGGGTGCAAAAGACTGTCACCCTGACCCTTCATTGAGCTGTTTAACATTTATGCTGTCCATGGATGGCAAAACTAAAAGAGCACACTCTTTTAGTAATACATGCCCTCTGGAGGTCCAGGGGCTTCATGGGTACCCCCATAGACAGTGTCATGGGGCCACACAGAGTTCTACTCCTGCCAGCATCCAGAAGCACTTGTACCAGCCCCTACACCCACTCAGCTGCATGCTCCCCTTCCTGTGAGGGGTTGAGAGCTGTGGGCTGAGTAAACTAGTCAACCCCAAAGGGGGTTAAGGGAACTATCCCATTTCAACTGCAGCCTCTAACTTCTTGGCTTAAGTGATCCTTCCACCTCAGCCTCCCAAATAGCTAGGACTATAGGCAGGCACCACCACACCCAGCTGATTTTAAATTTTTTGTAGAGATGGGGTCTTCCCATATTGCCCAGGCTGAACTCTTGGCCTCAAGCAATCCTCTTACCTTGGCCTCCCAAAGTGCTAGGATTACAGGCTTGAGCCATCATGCCTGGTCTGAAATAGGATTTTTAATAAGATTCTGTCTTTAGTGTGATATTTAAAAATCACCAAATTGCCCAGGCACAGTGGCTCAAGCCCGTAATCCCAGAACTCTGGGAGGCTGAGGCAGGTGGATTACAAGGTCAGGAGATTGAGACCATCCTAGCTAACACGGGGAAAGCCCATCTCTACTAAAAATACAAAAAATAGCCGAGTGTGGTGGCGGGCGCCTGTAGTCCCAGCTACTCAGGAGGCTGAGGCAGGAGAATGGCGTGAACCTGGGAGGCAGAGCTTGCAGTGAGCCGAGATGGCACCACTGCGCTACAGCCTGGGCGACAGTGCAAGACTCTGTCTCAAAAAAAAATAAAAATCACCAAATTAATGGAAATGTGGTATTATTGCCTATCGTGTTTATCAGTCTGTTATAGTCACAAGAAAAACTAAAAATCAACCAAACAAAAAATTTCTCTGCTGTAAAGAGATTCAGAAGCATCAGTAAACATTATTATGTAAAGATTTTTCTCTCTATTCATGAAAGAGATAACTTAATGTAGTTGATAGCTGTAAAACACTTGTTTTGATATTAAACACTTGTATAATAGCTTTTCTGTGGGATTGTTCTGTTAGTAAACGTGGAAGAAAAGAATATAAAACCAAGAACACTAACATATAAAATCAAAATACGATCGTGAAGTCTTCTGGCTTATGCATGATTATATAAACCTCCATTATTATATAAACCTCCAGGTTTCTACATACCACAACTAGTATGTAGAAAAAGAAAAAGTGCTAATTAAGCTACCTTATTTACAGCCAAATTTCAATGTTAAAATTCTGCAATTTGGGGGGTGAGGTTTCATGTTTTATACTTCTTGCTATTCACATTAAAATATGTAGCATAATACTTACATATTCTAAAGCCTGTAAAATGGTTACTGCTGTGCAGTAGTTTATCAAGCTGCTGCTATAGTCATAGGAGAAAGAACCAAAGACTATAACTGTAAATACCACATGGTTGTGAAAATATGGAGGACAACCAATAACTAATTATCTTTGGGTTTTTTTAAGTACTTTTTTTTTTGGTTTTTTGGGTTTTTTTGGGGTTTTTTTGGAGACGGAGTTTCACTCTTGTTGCCCAGGTTAGAGTGCAATGGCACAATCTCAGCTCACTGCAACCTCCGCCTCCTGGGTTCAAGCGATTCTCCTGCCTCAGCCACCTGAGTAGCTGGGATTACAGGCATGTGCCACCACTCCCGGCTAATTTTTTGTATTTTTAGTAGAAATGGGATTGTTCCATGTTGGTCAGGCTAGTCTCGAATTCCTGACCTCAGGTGATCCACTTGCCTCAGCCTCCCAAAGTGCTGGGATTACAGGCATGAGCCACCATGCCCGGCCAAGTACGTGTTTATATAATCAACTATTCTCTTTAAATATACCTTATGATGTCATCTTTTCCCATCTAATCTGTAGTTGGAAAATCTTTGTCAGAATTAGAAAATCTCTTTTGTCAGGATGTGAATTTCAACCAATTTGGCAAAAATCATTCTTATATAACTTATGGCTTTCCAAGTTGAGTAAATGAAATCAATCTTCCCAGTTTTAGAACATATTTACATCAACATAAAACTATAAGAACTGGTTTTCATGTCTCTGCCTGTAAATTAATATCAGTTGAATTTTCAAAAGCTTTTAGTGAAGAATAGGCATTTCATTGAAGGTTATTTTTGAATCCTCAAAATTAACTTTTATTAAGTGCATTGATGTGGAATTCAGGAACTCTTAAATAGTAGCTCCTCCTGAGAATATTTAAATTTGTGAGGCATCAGGGAGTGTGGTGCATACCAGCAGTCCCAGCTACATGGGAGGTTGACGTGGGAGGATCACTTGAGCCTGGGAGGTTGAGGTTGCAGTGAGCCATGATGGTGCCACCGCAACCCAGCCTGGGTGACAGAGTGAGACCCTATCTAAAAAGAAAAAAAAAAATGACAGTCTCTATATTCTAGAGTTGTATGTTAACTATGGTTGCTCATTCTTCAAGCTCAGAGGATGTTGCTGGTGTGGGAGAGAGTGCTGGGAGATGTGCAGAGGAAGTACATGCAACAGGGAGAAATGACGTCTGGCAATGAAAGAAGTGACAGAGCTGTAGTTACATGGTTCTTGAACCCTATTTAGTGCAAGGGCAAATAACAGTCAGGAGTTTTTGCTTGCTTTAAATATCACAGTACAATATGATAACTGATGTTTCTAATGATGAGTCGGTCTGCAAGAAATGGGGTCCATGTACAATTGGGTGCAAATAAGCTTTGCAAAAACAGATATTTTGGTGTGGGAAGACTATATGGGCAGCTTCTGTTCTTCACTTACTGGTTAAAGGAGGCATTATCTTTAGGCAACTATTTGAAAACACACTGTTATATCCACTTAACATTTACTTTGAGTCCTGGTTGTAGTCAAACTCTAAATTTGCTGGAAATGCTAGATATGGTGTAATTTCTGTTCACTGAAACAATAGAATAAAGGAAATGGACTTGTGCACTCTGTGGTAGATTGCCACTTAATGTCATTTGAAGCATAAGATATGTTGATTACTGAAAGCTGAAATTAGCCCCACAACTAGTAGGCTGTGTTTGACACTTTAAAGGTATACACTTGACGAAGAACATCACTAGGGATAACAGGCTTTTATGCTTGGCAGAGGTAGGCGTCACATTTTGTTAACGTACATTGCTTAATATTACTCTCTTGACAGATTCCCCAAATACAATATTTTTTTCCCGTGGCAATATGAGTCCCTATGTCTGTGAGTCAATATGGACAAGATTTTTTTTTATGGTTGATTGCCATTGAATGATGAAAACCTTGTGGTATTATCAAAGTGAAATATCATATACTTTGGGTGTAACAAGTATGGGTTTTGTAACATGTCAAAGAGTTCAATTACATTATTGTTAAGAAATTGAAGCCAGGTGCGGTGGTTCACACCTGTAATCCCAGCACTTTGGGAGGCCGAGGTGGGCGGATCACAAGATCAGGAGATCGAGACCATCCTGGCTAACACGGTGAAACCCTGTCTCTACTTAAAATACAAAAAGTTAGCCAGGCGAGGTGGCGGGCGCCTATAGTCCCAGCTACTCGGGAGGCTGAGGCAGGAGAATGGAGTGAACCCAGGAGGTGGAGGTTGCAGTGAGCTGAGATTGCGCCATTGCACTCCAGCCTGGGCGACAAAGCAAGACTCGTCTCAAAAAAAAAAAAAAAAAGAAATTGAACTTTTTATTAGCTGTGAGTCTGCTGTCTCAGTCTTCCTCACAGTTCTGTGCAGAATTGCAATGAAAATTCTCTCCAAGTGTCTTGTTTAAAATTTTTGTGTTTGTGTATTATCTTGAGAGGTCCAAAATTATATTTTCACAATGATCCCTGTAAACATTTAAACTTAACTAGTAAAAGCAATGAATATGTTCAATAAACAAACAGTACGTCAGTAAAATAATAGAAACATAATAAACTAATTTTTAAAAAATGTTTTAAATTTGTGTCTCTTTTTAAAAGATGGGGTGGAAGAGAAGAGTGATCTTTAGATTTTTATATTTAATTGAACTAACAGCATGTGCTGACAAGTAATAGAAAACAGGGCCGGGTGCAGTGTCTCATGTCTGTAACACCAACATTTTGGGAGGCCAAGATGGGCGGATCACCTGAGGTCAGGAATTCGAGGGCAGCCTGGCCAACATGGCAAAACTCCATCTCTACAAAAAATACAAAAACTAGCTGGGCATGGTGGGACGTGCTTGCAATCCCAGCTACTTGGGAGGCTAAGGCAGGAGAATTGCTTGAACCCAGCAGGCAGAGGTTGCAATGAGCCAAGATCACGCTACTACACTCCAGCCTGGGCAACAGAGCAAGACTCTATCTCAAAAAAAAAAAAAAAAAAAGTAATACATAACAGAGATTCAAAGTGGCTACATAAATTGGTTTCCACTCATCTTTTGCTTTTCATTGCCACCAGGCTAAGACACAGCTTCTCTTTTCAGCCTATAGGAAAAATATTTGGTAATGTAACAATCCTGTTTCTATTCCTGCAGTGGGAGCTCTGTTACCTTGTGCAGGAGTTGCATTTTAAAGTATTTAAACACAATAATTAAGTCTACATTTGGTTGCTCATTTACCTAAAACTTTGTGAAGTTATAAGTGCTCAGTGTTTCTGGTGCTTTACAATATTTCTGGTAGAATTGTTTCCTTCCTAATTTTTCTTTGACCCATGGGTTACTTAGAAATATGGTTTTTTTTTTTTTTTGGTTGGTTGGTTTGTTTTTTGAGATGGAGTCTCGCTCTGTTGCCCAGGGTGGAGTGCAGTGGCACAATCTCGGCTCACTGCAAGCTCCACCTCCCAGGTTCATGCCATTCTCTTGCCTCAGCCTCCCAAATAGCTGGGACTACAGGTGCCCGCCACCACACCCAACTAATTTTTTGTATTTTTAGTAGAGACGGAGTTTCATCATGTTAGCCAGGATGGTCTCCATCTCCTGACCTCGTGATCTGCCCGTCTCAGCCTCCCAAAGTGCTGGGATTACAGGTGTGAGCCACTGTGCCTGGCCAGAAGTATGTTTCTTAGTTTCCTAATAGTTGGAGATTTTTCTAAGGATCTTCTGTTACTGATTTTTTATTTAATTCCATTGTAGTCAGAAAATATTTTGTTTGACTTGAATCTTTTAAAATTTATTGAGATTTGTTATTATGGCCTAAAATATAGTCTATGTTGGTAAACGTTCCATGAACACTTAAAAAAAGATGCATTTTGGGCCGGGCGCAGTGGCTCACGCCTGTCATCCCAGCATTTTAGGAGGCTGAGGCGGGCGGATCACAAGGTCAGGAGATCGAGACCTTCCTGGCTAACATGGTGAAACCCCGCCTGTACTAAAAATACAAAAAATTAGCTGAGCGTGGTGGCGGGCACCTGAAGTCCTAGCTACTCGGGAGGCTGAGGCAGGAGAATGGCGTGAACCCAGGAGGCAGAGGTTGCAGTGAGCCGAGATTGCGCCACTGCACTCCAGCCTGGATGCCAGGGCAAGACTCCATCTCAGAAAAAAAAAAAAAAAAAGACATATTCTGGTATTGTCAGGTAGAGTGTTTTATAAACCTCAGTTAAGTCAATTTGGTTGATAGTTGTTGAAATCTTTATATATTCTTATTTTCTGTTTATGTCTTCTGAACTTATTGAAAGAAAGCATACTTTCTGTTGATGCATAACAAATTACCTCAAATTGGGCTTCAAAGAGCACACATTTATTATCTCAGCTCCTATGAATCAGGAATTGGGATGGTTTAACTGAGTCCTCTGCTCAGAGTCTCAGAAGATGGCAATCAGGGTGTCAGCTGAGTTCGCTCTTGTTACCGAGGCTAGAGTGCAACGGCGTGATCTTGGCTCACTGCAGCCTCTGCCTCCTGGATTCAAGCAATTCTCCTGCCTCAGCTTCCCAAGTAGCTGAGATTACAGTCACCCACTACCACACCTGGCTAATTTTTTGTATTTTAGTAGACACAGGGTTTGGTCATGTTGGCCAGGCTGGCCTGGAACTCCTGGCCTCAACTGATTCACCCACCTTGACGTCCCAAAGTGCTGGGATTACAGACGTGAGCCACAGTGTCTGGCCTTATTTTTTATCTTTTTTTTGGTGGGGGGATGATCTTACCCTGTTGCCCAGGCTGTATAGTGGTATGATCTTGTCTCACTACAGCCTCCACCTCCTGGGTGCAAGCAATTATCCCACCTCCCAAGTAGATGGAACTGCAGGTGTGCACCACCACACTCGGCTAATTTTTGTATTTTTGTAGAGATGAGGTTTTGCCATATTACCCAGGCTGGTCTCTAATGCCTGACCTCAAGCTATTCACCCACCTCAGCCTTTAAAAGTGCTGAAATTACAGGTGTGAGCCACTGTGCCCAGCCAACTACTACTTTCTTTTGATTAATGTTAGTACCTTTTGATTAGTGTTTTGCTTTCTGTTGATTAGTGTTAGTATGGTGTATACATTTTCTAACCTTTATTTTAACTCTATTTGTGTCTTATATAGATGATCCCCAATCATGGTTCAACTTATGAATTTTTGACTTTGCTATGATGTTAAACTGTTGCAATTTTGACATATTATACAGTATTCAATAAATTACATGAAATATTCAACACTTTATTATAAAATAAGCTTTGTGTTAGATGATTTTCCCAACTATAGGCTAAGGTAAGTGTTCTGACCATGCTTAAGATAGTCTAGGCTAAAGTATGATGTTTGGTATGTTAGGTGTATTGAATGCATTTTTTACATATAATATCCTCAACTTACAATGGGTTTAGCAGGGCATAGCCCCATGGTAAATTGAGGAGTATCTGTATTTAAATTAAGTTTCTTGTAGGTGGCATATGGTTGGGTCTTCTCTTTTGTAAACTAATATTAGTCTCTACCGTTTAATTAGGATATTTTGGCAATTTATATTTTTAAATTTTTCTTTACTTATTAAAAATAAATAGTATTTGTACATAGTATATCATTTGTAACACTCTCTCTTTCTAGATATATTCCACAATGTATTTCTAACATTTATTTTGACAGCTTTGTTAATATGTCATTCACATAGCATAAAGTTTACCCTTTAAAAATATATAGTTCAGTGGTTTTTACAGAGTTATGCACCCATCAATACTAATTCCAAAACATTTTCATCACCACAAAATCATCGTCATCATACTGGTTAGCAGATACCTGCCAGGCTCAACTTCCCCAGCCCATGGCAGCCACTAATATACTTTTTGTCTGTCTGGATCTGCCTATTCAGGATATTTCATATAAACTGAATCACACAATAAGTACCATTTTTTTCTGGCTTCTTTACTTTCATCCTTCATCCATGTTATCACACTTCATTCTTTTTAATGGTCAAATAATTCTCCTTTTATACAGATATACTATGTTTTATTTTTCATTCATGAGATGGCTGATCATTGTGTTTTCACTTTTTGGTTCTTATGAATAATGCTGCTACAAACATTCATGTCCAAATTTTTGTGTAGACACATGTTTTTATTTCTCTTAGAAATTTACCTAAAAGTGGAACTGATAGGTCATATGCTAACTGTGTGTTTAACTTTTTGAGAAATGGGAAAACTGCTTTCCAATGAGCTGCACCATTTGACATTCTCACCAGCAATGTATCAAGATTCAAGTTTCCTTGCCAACACTTGTTATTGTGTGCCTTTTTTCATTTGATACTTTAAAGATGTTGCTCCACTGTGTTTCCATTAAGGTATCTCTTTCATCATTGTTTTTCTGTATATAACATGACTTTTTATAGGACTTTATCACCAGTTTTGAACAATTTGATTGCAATGTGACCATGTTTCTTGTGATTGGGGGTTAATTGGAATTCTTGGATTCGTGAGTTTGTCATTTTTAACACATTTGGAAAGTTTTTGGCCGTCACTTCTACAAATATTTTTCTATTGCCCTGTTCTTCCTTTGGGGACTCTAATTATATATATATATACACACACACATATATACACACATATATATAGTATTTAATCTTTCTTCATATGTGTATACACAGTATGTACATTTTACATATATATATAATGTACTTAAAGTTTTTACCATAGTTCAATGATGTTCTGTTTATTTTTTTAAAAATTATCTTTTCTCTCTGTCTTTTAAGCTCACTAATCTTTTATTCTGCAATTAATACCATCCTTGGCATTAATCCCACCTAATACATTTCTCATGATACATTGTAATTGTTTCATTTTAATAAGGTTGATATGCTTTTTTTTTTTTTTTTTTTTTGAGATGAAGTCTCGCTCTTGTCCCCCAGGCTGGAGTGCAATGGCATGATCTCGGCTCACGGCAACCTCTGCCTCCCAGGTTCAAGCGATTCTCCTGCCTCAGCCTCCCAAGTAGCTGGTATTACAGGCACCTGCCACCATGCCTGACTAATTTTTGTATTTTTAGTAGAGACAGGGTTTCACCATGTTGGCCAGGCTGGTCTTGAACTCCTGACCTCAGGCGATCCACCCACCTCAGCTTCCCAAAGTGCTGGGATTACAGGCGTGAGCCACCACGCCCGGCCTAATATGCATTTTTATATCTTTCATGCTTTAACTTTTTGAGCATATAGAAAACAGTTATAATAACTACTTTTTAAAAGTCTTTGTCTCCTAATTTTAGCAACTCTGTTAGTTCTGGGTTAGTTTCGATTAATTAGTTTTTCTCTATGATGGATCTTATATTGCTGTTTTTTTACAGATCTGGCAATTTTGATTGAATGTAACACATTGTGGATTTTAGTTTGTTGGGTGCTGGATATTTTTATTCCTATAGTCCTAAGCTTTTTTACTGAGATACAGTTAAGTTGCTTGTAAATAGCTTGATTCTTTCCATTCTTGCATTTAAGATTTATTAAGCAGGACTGCTATGTGCTCATCTGGGGCGAATTGTCCCCTACTACTGATAAAATACCCTTCCTTGTCCTTAACTCGGCACCGTTTTTAGGACTCACAAGGCGTTCCACTGTCTTCTGGGCTTCATAGATTCTGATAACAAGTCCATGGCATTTGAATTGTTGTTCCTTTGTATGTAATGTGTCATTTTTCTTTGGCTACCTTCAAAATTTTTCTTTTGTGTTTTGTTTTAAGTAGTTTCACCTTGATGTGCCTTGTCATGGTTTTCTTTGTATTTAATCTTTCCTCATATGTGTATACACAGTATATATATTCTTTCTTCTTCTTCAGGACCCTGGTTGCTTGTATATTAGGCCTTTTGATATTGTCACACAGATCCCTGAAGCTTTTTTTAAGATCATTTTCCTCTCATGTTCAGATTGGATTATTTGCATTACTGTATCTTCAAGTATGCTAATTCATTTTTGTTTTATCTCAATTCTGCTATTAAGCCCATAAAGCAATTTAAAAATTTTTGATATTATTGTGTTTTTTCAAATAACATCTCCATTTGGTGTTTTTCAAATAACATATCCATTGGTGTTTTACATATAAGATTTATATTTATATATTATATAAAATTTATATATATACACACATAAATTTACATATATAAATTTATATACATGTATATAAATTATATATAATATATATTTGGAGACAGGGTCTTGCTCTGTCACCAAAGCTGGAGTACAGTGGTGTGATCATGGCCCACTGCAGCCCCAGACTTCCGGATCCAAGCGATGCTCTTGCCTCAGCCTCCTCAGTAGCTAGGACTACAAGTGCATGCCACTGTGCCCAGTTAATTTATTGATTCTTTTGTAGAGATGTGGCCTCACTATGTTGCCCAGGCTGGTCTTGAACTCCTGAGCTCAAGCAGTTTTCCTGCCTTGGTCTCCTAAAGTGTTATGATTACAGGCATGAGCCACTGTGCCTAGCCTAAAACATATTTTCTTTGTCTGTGCTAAAATGTTTATCTCTTCATTCATCTGGACATTATTTACTTTTACTTCATTGAATGTAGTCATAATAAGTACTTTAACGTCTTTGATAATTCCAATATCTGGGTTATCTCAGTTTGCCCTTCATAGATTGTCTTCTCCCTTTTGAATAAATCAAATTTCACATTTTCTTGGGTTTACATTTTTGGGGCACTTTTGGATTCTTTTGAATAAATATCGTGATTATTAGGTTGTGGAGACCCTGAATTCTATTATATTCCTTTATGTAATAGAATATGATTTATTTTCTTATATTCCTCTGCATAGTTTTGGCATTTTTGCTTCAACAGGCAGCTAGCTTGATTAGGCTCAAATTTCAAACTGTAACTGAGGGCAGCTCAAATATCAGTTTAGTTCCTCTAGCCTTAAAAACAAGTTGCTTTGACTTTGCCCTACATATTTCATGCATGGTTTAGGTCAGTCAAAGACTTGGGAAGAGTTTACACATAGAGTATGTGAGCCCTTTCCCTACTTCTCTTCTTTCTAGAATTACTCCTCTCAGTTTACGGAGTCTGTGACTTCCCCTAGCTCTGTCCTCATCATCATTAGCCAGGAAGTTGTCATGTTTTCTATGGGAACTCAGCCACCCTGAACCACATTATACTCATAGACTATTCTCAAGCCGAAGCCACAAATGGTAAGAAACTCATACTGTGTTAATTCCCTTGTCTAAATTTTTACTCTACTCCAAAGTCTGCTTACTCTCCAGAGCTTTTGGATACTTGTTTCTTATATTTTAGCCAGAGTTTGTATATTTTTTACATTCATGAGAGGATCAGTCTGTTAGAAGGTTACTCCACTATAACAGAGGTAGAACTCCTTTTTTTGTTTGCTTTTTTGTTTTTTTTGGAGACGGAGTCTCACTCTGTTGCCCAGGGGCACAATCTTGGTTCACTGTAACCTCTGCCTCCTGGGTTCAAGTGATTCTCTGCCTCAGCCTCCCAAGTAGCTGGGATTACAGACACACACCATCATACCCAGCTAATTTTTGTATTTTTAGGAGATGGAGTTTCACCATGTTGGCCAGGCTGGTCTCAAACTCTTGGCCTCAAGTGATCGACACACCTCAACCTCCCAAAGTGCTGGAATTACAGGCGTGAGCCACTGCATCTGGCACAGAGGTAGAGCTCTTTATATCTGTGTTACCCAACGTTTAGTTTCCACTTAAGTGAGAACATGCAATATTTGGTTTTCTGTTTCTGTGATAATTTGCTTAGGAAAATAGCCTCCAGTTTCATCCATGTTGTTGCAAAGGACATGATTTACTCTTTTATGGCTGTGTAGTATTCCATGGTATATATGTACCACATTTTCTTTATCCAATCCACCATTGATGGTCAACTAAATTGACACCCTGTCTTTGCTATTGTGAATAGTGCTGTAATGAACAAACAAGGGCATGTGTATTTTTGGTAGAACAATTTATTTTATTTGGGTAATACCTAGTAATGAGATTTCTGGGTTCTAATTTTAGTTCTTTGAGATGGCAGTTCTAATTTTAGTTCTTTGAGACATCTCCAAACTGCTTTTCACTGTGGCTGAACTAATTTACATTCCCATCAACAGTGTACAAGTGTTCCCTTTCCTCCACAGCCTTGTCAACATTGTTATTTTTTGACTTTTTAGTAATAGCCATTCTGACTGGTGTGACATGGTATCTTATTTTGGTTTTTATTTGCATTTCTCTGATGATTAGTGATATTGAGCATTTTTTTAATGTTTGTTGGACACTTGTATGTCTTCTTTTAAGAAGTGTCTGTTCACATCCTTTGCCAACTTTTTAATGTGGTTGTTTGTTTCTTGCTGGTTTAAGTTCCTTATAGATTCTGGATATTAGACCTTTGTCAGATGCATCATTAGTGAATATTTTCATTCTTTTTTTATGTTGTCTTTTTACTTTGTTGATAGTTTCTTTTGCTGTGCAGGAGCTCTTTAGTTTAATTAAGTCACACTTGTCCATTTTTGTTTTTATTGTAATTTCTTTTGAGGACTTGGACATAAATTCTTTGTTAAAGATGGTGTCTGGAGGAATATTTCCTAGGGTTTTTCTAGATTTTTATAGTTTGAGGTCTTATATCTAAGTTTTTAATTCATCTTGCGTTAGTTTTTGTGTATAGTTATAACCAGGTAGGGCTTCAGTTTCATTCTTCTGCATATGGTTAGCCAGTTTTCTCAACACCATTTATTGAATAGGGTGTTCTTTCCCCATTGCTTATTTTTATTGATTTTGTTGAAGATCAGTTGGTTGTAGATATGCTGCTTTATTTCTGGGTTCCTTTATTCTGTTCCATTGGTCTATTTATCTATTTTTGTACCAGTACCATGCTGTTTTGATTACTGTAGCCTTGCAGTATAGTTTGAAGTCTTGTAATGTGATGCCTCCAGCATATTCTTTAATTTTAAAACACTAACACATATGCAGAAAAGTGTATAAAACTATAAATACCTTAAAGAATTAATGTAAATTAAACAGATATATAACTACCATCTCAATTGAGAAATAGAATATTATCAGCCTTCCAGGAACTATGGGAGTTTTTGGTTTTTGTTTGTTTCTTCGGTTTGTTTGTTTGGTTTGTTTTTCAAGAATGAGAACAATTTGATTATATTTATAGACATGAAGAAGATAACTGATGACTCAAATTCCTGAAAGAGGGAAGAAATAGTAAGGTTTTTAACCTTATTAGTCATTAGAGCAGTCCTATAAAACATAATAAAGTGTGATTAAACTGCCATCAGGATTGCTAAAAATTATACCATGAGCAACTCATGCTCTCGTACACTGCTGGTAGGAGTATAAAGAGTACAACTATTTTGGAAAACTGTTTAGCAGTAACTTCTAAAGCTGAACAAACATATATCCTATGGCTTAACATTTTCACTCCTCGGTATGTACCTGTTAGAAATATGCTTATTTTACCCAAGAAGAGATATATAAAAATGTTCATAGTCAAAGTAGTTTTAATGCCAAAATTTAGAAACAACCCAAATGTCCATTGGTAGCAGAATGAATAATGAATTTTTGTTCTATTCATATAATGGAATGTTATAGATCAGTGAGTATGAACAAACTGTTACATGCAGTATGAAAGAATCTCACAAATGTAATGTTTAATGAAAGAAGCTAGACATGGTTGGGGAGTGAGGAGGACTTCTGGGTCCTGATAATGTTCTATTTCATTGTAGATGATCGTTACGCTGGGACATTCTTTTGTAAAAATCCATTGAATATTATAATTTATTGGCTTATCTGTATTAAACTTTAATAAAAACTCAACTTATTCCTTAAAAAAAGTCCTCCTACTGTGTTTTTGTCTTACTCTTGTAGCAACAATAAGCTACATTCTCTGCATATCAAAACACATTTATTTTTCCTATAGCTCTACATTTAGTGAGATATCAGATTTCTTTTTATTTATTTTATTTATTTATTTTTTTGAGACAGGGTGAGATATCAGATTTCTTATGATTGGAATCTTTAAATGTTAAACTTAGTTCTCATGGGCATATTCTGTACATTCTACAACTGTACCAGAGACAATATATATCTCTGCTGAATTCAGTTTCCACATTGGAATTATTTTAAGATATTATTTGTGTGTTGCTAAACAGTTCAGAATCTTTTATATACAGATAGTTTCAAGACTTTGCAGAAGGAGGTTGTGAATTATTATGACACTGTAATTCTTAAAGGAATAATGCTTTTTAAAGTCAGTAGAGAATTTAGAAGTAGAATTGCTGTACAAGATTTGGGGAACATTTGAACCTCATTATAGAAAATACTTTGATTCAATGGCTTCAGAAAACAGGCTGTATTAGTTATTTATTTGTGTGTAACTAATTATTCCAGAACTTTGTATCTTAAAACAACAAACATTTATTAACCTCACAACTTCCCTGAGTCTAGAATTTGGAAACAGCTTAACTAGATCCTCTGGCTCTGGATTTCTCACAAGGATGCAATTGAGATATCAGTGGGGCTGCTGACCCAACTGATGGCTAGGCCTGAGGGAGGATCTACTTCCAAGGTGACTCATCTGATTTTTGGCAGGATTCAGTTCCTTGTGGTTGTTAGACTGAAGACCTTAGTTACTCACTGGCCATCGGCCTTCCTCAATTTCTTGCCATGTAGGCCTCCCCATAGGGGAGTTTATAGCCTGGCACATGACTTCCATTAAAGCAAGCAAGAGGGCAAGAAAGGAAAGCAAGACAGGAGCCAGAGTATTTTTGTGATATCTGTCGTTTTTAAGTGAGTTCCCAGGTCCAGACAATATTCAAAGGAGGAGGTTGTACAAGGACATAAATATCAAAAGGTGCAGGTCATTGGCAGCCATCTTAGACACAATCTATCACATTGCCCTTTGGCTATAAATAGCCAAGATGATAATATCTGTAACTGGGTTGGAGTGCACATCAGAGTGTTTACAATATTTTCTTTTGGCTGGTTATTTTGACTTCTGTTCTTAAGGGTATTTCTCTACTTTCAATAAATTTGGGTCAAAACATACTCTTTGGATATCTTAAGACTTGTCTTTCCACCTGTTTACTCTAAGTTTTCCTCTATTCTCTGCCCTACATGGCAAAAAACTGTCTTTCCATTTAGTTTCTATGATATAGTGTTTGATTCTAGAGGTGTACTCATTTCTGTGTTTGAAGAAGTAGAGAAGTAAAAAATTACTTGATTTATCCATATGCGGTTCTCATGTGAGAAGATCCTTGCCTAGGTAAGAGCGTTAGCAGAACTGTCAACTGTCTCATTTCTTTTAACTGTGTGAGTTGATTGAGGTTGTCATTTTTTTTTCCTATTTCCTAAAAGGAGATAATTGAAGCTTCTAGTAAATTAAAAAAAACTCTTTAAGGCCTTTTTCATTTACAATAACATACTGTATTATCATCTGTTTTTCTTAGTATTGTAGGTAATGAATTTTAAAAATAATTTAAATGATGCTAGCTTTAGGCTCTTTTTAAACAGCAAAGAAAAATTATTGGGGAATAAATGTATAAGTCTGTGAATAACTGTTTTCTGGTTGTAAAATAATGTTTATTTGTTTAACATTTAAATAATACAAAGACAGATGGTTAATAATTCCTATCTGCAACCGTAAAAGTAAAATAAGTTTATTTAATTTTTTAAAAAAATCAAATGGGCACGTGAGCATTTAATCTGTTGCTATCTTTCCATTGGGAACAAAGTAAAAATAGTAGAAAAATATTTAGAAACAATTTCTCAGTCATAGAACATAGTTTCTTATTTTGTTCTCATTGGTACCTCTCTTTCTTGTTGGAAATGCTGAAGTATTGAAATACTTCTTTTCTGCAGAAGGTGGTTCTCCCTTTTATCCAGGAATAGATTTTGTGGCAAATCATTGAATCAGCAGTTATTTTGACTCTAACTGAAAGAGATAAAGTTCCTAAGAATTTATTATATATGTTTCTTGCCACTGAGTGAGCAAGAAAAATACATACCCATCAGTGCTGACTGGTTGGTAATTTCTGAAACACGATGCCACAGCTCTTCATAAATAACACGGTAACAGAATTACAGAGAATTTGGCAGAGATCAATCTCTAGATGGATGAGTTAGTCTGTAAACAAATAGCTACTCATCTTCTTTTAACTTTTAAGAATGCTGTATGTGTTTTCTAATCCAGATCCTTGGGTTTCAGTGAGTCCCTAGAAATCAAGAAATTTTTACAGATTAATGGATCAGCAACTGAGCATTGGTATATGGACATACCTTGTATTATTAGTGGGGAATAAGGAGAGCTCTAACCTCTATCCCATGTCACTTCTAGAAACTCTACTCTTTGACTTGAAATTTACCATGACTGTTTAGTGAGTTGAATTTAACCCTGATGTCATGGGATGAGAAAGGAGTGTAAGTTTATCAGTGATCTGTGAAACCCTGTCAATAAAATATTTGTGTCTTAAATGTCAGGGTGTATTGTAAAATATAAGTAAATAAAAGTATTTATGTGGCTTAGTTGTTTTATTTGTGGCATATTCATTAAGCTGTGTTGTGCAATGTCTTTGTTATATATATTTGTTAATTAACTTGTATTAATTTTATGCAAGGGGCTTGCATAACTTTGATAGCCAAAGACATTTCCGGGCCTTGCCATGTTTCTCTAGAAAATGTGCCACAGGGAGTATAAACTTGTAGCTGTTTGATAGGTATTGATATGGTTTGGCTCTGTGTCCCCACCCAAATCCCATGTTGAACTGTAATCCCCACTTGTTGAAAGTGGGGCCTGGTGGGAGGCGATTGCATCACGGGGGTGGTTTTGAATGGTTTAGCATCAGCCCCCTAATGCTGTTTTGTGATAGAGTTATCACAGGATCTGATGAGATCTGATGGTTTAAGAGTATGTGGCAGTTCCGTACTCACTCTCTCTTTCCTGCTGCCATGGTAAGATGTGCTTGCTTCCCCTTTGCCTTCCACCATGATTGTAAGTTTCCTGAGGCCTCCTAGCTATGCTTCCTGTTAAGCCTGTGGAACCGTGAGTCAGTTAAACCACTTTCTTTCATAAGTTACCCAGTCTCAGGTACTCTTTATAGCAGTGTGAAAACAGACTAATACAGGTATATTGCCTGATATTTCTGGTTTCTCTCTTTGAAGCCTGCCAACATTCCCACCTCTATAAATGAACAAGCAGACGATCTAAAATCAAGTGAATATGACTTGAACTTTCACATGAGATATAAATCCAAACAATCCCTTTTCCATTTCTGCAGACAAGAAATGAGGTGGCAGGAGATGCCTTGAAATGGTCTATGAGGCACCTCCAGTATTTTGGCAGGTGGAGTCAGGCAGGGTGGTTAGAGATTTGAAAACAGTTAAAAATTATGACACATTTTTAATAGTCTGCATATAGTGTTTGCTTCATTTGCAATGCTTTTATACCTTTTTTACATTTGGACAAACAGGTTTTTGTTTTGTTTTGTTTTTTGTTTTGACAATTTTTGTTTCAGTATGTCACTTGGGAGGGCAAAATTGCTGAATGGGGAATATTAACTACTTTGGGGTAGATAACCTTAGACAAAATTGTGAATTAAGTCAAATGTCTTTGTGGCAATCCACTGCCTCCTTTGAAGTATCCTTCCTGCCAAAGGGGCTTGTGCTATCAATACTGCCCTAGCCACAGACAGGAAAGAAACCTTCATTCACATAGAGACAGTAGGGACTTAATATGTTACCCACACCATCAACAGTGGCATTTTAAGAGAGAACCAAGGGAAACAGCAATGCTTAGCAATAAAAGTAATTATGATGATGATGATGATGATGATGATGATACCTACTGTGTGTCAGGCACTGTGCCCAGGACTTTATATGTGTTATCGTCACTCATTGAGACAGCCTTATGAAGAATGATTATTATCCTCATGTCGGAGATGCCATGCCCACAATAATACAAGAGAATAGCAGAGCCAAGTTTCATCTGTGTGATGCCAAAGTCAGTGCTCTTTCCTTTGCACGGTGATTTTACTAAGATTTTGAGCATCAAAGTAGGACATAACTTTAGGGTAGGGACCCTCCTTAACTTCTTCAAATTATGGAGAGGCAAAGTTCATTCTGTAATCAGAGGCTTTTTCACACACCAGGCAAATGTTTTCCTTGGCCTGATGCAGCGAATACATTAAAATGTGTGAGAGAGCTATGAGTCAATGATAGAAGACCAAAAATAACAACAACAAGTAAAACAAAAGTTTGAAGTGATGGGAGGTTCCTCTGGCCACTGGAATAGCACCTGGGAAACAGCAGGGTCCATGAACCATTGATCCCTTTGCTCTGTTTGTACCAGAATGCCATTAGTGACCTTCTGTGTGTGTTAGGGGACAAGGACCGGTATCTTCTTACTTGAGTAGCTGCAAGGAGAAGTAAGAGCATTATTAATCATTGATAGTGGTACTATATTTTCCAGTGTGCTCCAATAGCCTAGTATACAACAATCATATATTTTCCATGAGAAAGTTCTCATTCAGTTGAGAAGTAAAGCAAAGAGGGCAGGAAATTGGTAGTGGTACATGGGTCTCTTTTTTTATGTGAGGAGTAGCAGGTTTCTCATCTATCATCTCCAAATGATACTAAGGCCTGCTTTGAGAGCTGTGTTAAAAAGGATCCTGAGACTCAGCTTAAAACACCATGATCTAATTAATGATGCCTCCGCAAATAGCAGGAAGGGGTAGAGTTTTCCATATCTTATTAGATCATGAAAATACATTCCAGGCCGGGCACTGTGGCTCACGCCTGTAATCCCAGCACTTTGGGAGGCTAAGGCGGGTGGATCACGAGGTCAGGAGTTCAAGACCATCCTGGCCAACATGGTGAAACCCCGTCTCTACTAAAAACACAAAAATTTACTGGGCATGATGGTGCGTGTCTGTAATCCCAGCTACTCAGGAGGCTGAGGCAGGAGAATTGCTTGAACCTGGGAGGTGGAGTTTGCAGTGAGCCGAGATCAAGCCACTGCACTCCAGCCTGGGTGACAGGGCAAGACTCTGTCCCAAAAAAAAAAAAAAAAAAAAAAAAAAAGACAAAACAAAAACCAGAAAAAAGAGAAAATACATTCCAGAAAGACCCTCAGATATCAGGTAGTTTTCTTAGAACATAACCAAATATTAATTCTGCCCTGGTGTCAGACTGCTTGGGTTCTAATCCTGGCTCTGCCACCTTTGTGAACTTTGGCTTCAAGTTTCTCTGTGCCTCAGTTTCCTCCTCTACAAAATGAGGAATAACAATAGTATTTACTTCAATGAGTTGTTAGTTTAAATAAGCTGATATATGTCAAGTTCATAGAAACGTGCCCCTGGCATATTATATGTATTCAATAAATGTTAGTTATGATTAACAAAAAATAGTTTTGAGTACTTTTTATATATAGGCAGATTCTGGGTTTTGTGTAACCCATTCTAGGAGTCAGCCTTGCCCTAAATGGTGGCTCATGCCTGTAATCCCAGCTACTTAAGAGGCTGAGGCAGGAGGATTGCTTGAGGCCAGGAGTACCAGACTAGAAGTCAGTCTCCCTCCTCTCTCTCTCTTTCTCTCTTTATATGTGAAACTTTTCTTGAAGCTGTGTAGAAAAGGTCGAATCAACTGCTCTTTTCCATTGATACTGGAACCAGACAGAAGCTGAGATTGTATTAGTGGGCATTTAAGTAAGAATTTAGAACTTTCTGCATTCTATCAGTTACTCCTGTCTGTAATGCCAGATGAGAAACTTTTTCAGCAACTTTTTTTCTTATCATCTTTGGAAAGGTTTGTGGTAGCATGTTAGCTTTGTAGAGCCAGCTGGCTTCCAATCTGGGTTCCTCCACTGCTATCTATAATGAGTTTAGACAAAACTACTTAAAATTACCTAGTCTTAATTTTCTAAATTGTAAAGTAGGGTTAATAATATTCACCTGTAAGGGTTGTTGTGCGTCTAAATGCAATAATATAAAAAGTACTTGGTATGGAAACACTAAATAAAAATTACTTCTCTTGCTATCTTTTTAGAAGATATTTTAAAGTAGTTAAAAGGAAATGAACAAGATCATTGATTGCCAAACTTAGTTATGAACTGAAATTATATGAGAACCTTTCAAAGAATATGGAACTGGCTGGGGACAGTGGCTCATGCCTGTAATCCCAGCACTTTGGGAGGCTGAGGCGAGCAGATCACCTGAGGTAGGGAGTTCAAGACCAGCCTGACCAACATGGAGAAACCCCACCTCTATTAAAAATATAAAATTAGCTTGGCATGGTGGCGCATGCCTGTAATCTCAGCTGCTCAGGAGGCTGAGGCAGGAGAATCGCTTGAACCCGGGAGGCGGACGTTGTAGTGAGCCAAGATTGCGCCATTGCACTCCAGCCTTTGCAATAAGAGGGAAACTCCGTCTCAAAAAGAAAAAAAGAACATGGAACTGCTGATTCAGAATCTCCAAAGTATAGCCTACAAACCTGTATTTTTTAGAAAACTCTCATAATTCTGATACCCAACTAAGTTAAGCTTAGTTTATTTATGGATTTATTAATAATTATTATATTATTATTAAATTAAATATTATTTAATAATAAATTATGGATTAATAAATTCATAAGTATACAACATGGATCCTTGGGATTCTATTTTGTTAACTCGCATTATCAGTTTAAAATCAATTTAGTTAGATGATTAACATTTTACCAGTGTTAGAATCACCTATACTTAACTTTAGGAATATCTTTGGTTATGGGGTAGGTTGTAGAAGATATTTGCATTGCTTTTATCACATCTCACATCATTTCTAAAAGTACTGAAATAGCTTGATTAAGAAATATATGTAGCCAGGCATGGTGGCTCATGCCTGTAATCCCAGCACTTTGGGAGGCTGAGGCAGGCAGATCACTTGAGCCCAGGAGTTTGAGACCAGCCTGGGCAACATAGCAAGACCTTGTCTCTAAAAAAAGAAAAAAAAGAAAAAAAGAAATATATGTGACTGAGCACAGTGGCATGCACCTGTATTCTCAGCTACTTGGGGGGCTTAAGTTGGAGGATCACTTGAGCCCAGGAGTTTGAGACCAGCCTGGACAACATAGCAAGACCCTGTCTTCCTAAAAAAAAAAAAAAAGGAAGAAAAAAGGAAAAAAAAAGGAGAGAACTATATGTGATAAAGTTCATTCCACAAATATTTAATACCTACTACATCCTACCTACTATGTGCCAAACACAGTAGTAGGTGCTTCTAACTATTAAACAGGCAAAAAACATCTTGGTTTTGTGGAGCTTAGTATATCTAAACTTGTTGGAGTATTTCTAAGAACTGAACAAGTAGGCCTTCATTGTGGTTATAATTTGAAACTTAATAAATGGGCAACATAGAGAGACCTTGGAAGGTTAATAGCAAGGAAGTTTACTACCATACGTATTACACTTAATATTTATTTTTTATTTTCTTCTAACATTTTGTTATGAAAATTTTCGAGCATATAGCAAAGTTTTACATTTTACCAGTGTTAGAATCACCTATACGTAACTTTAGGAATATTTTTTCGTTATGGGCTAGGTTGTAGAAGATGTTTGCATTGCTTCTTTTCACAGTAGACCCCCACATACTAGATTCTATGATTATCATTTTACTATACTTGCTTTACTATGTATTTATCCATTCATTAATCCATCTTATGATTTGTGATGTATGTCAAAGTGAATTGAAGACACTAGCACACTTCCCCTAAATACTTCAGATATTTATTATTAACTAGACTTTAATATTTGTTTACAATTTTCTTTTGATTGAAATGCACCACCTTAAGTATATTTACTGTTTCTTGTTTTGTTTTTTTTTTGATACAGAATCTCGCTCTGTTGTTCAGGCTGGGGTGCAGTAGCACGATCATGGCTCACTGCAGCCTTGACCTCATGGCTCACTGAAGCCTTGACCTTTCAGGCTCAAGAGAGTCTCCCGCCTCAGCCTCCTGCGTAGCTAGAACTACAGGCATGCACCACCACACCGGCTAATTTTTTCATTTTTTATAGAGAGGGGATCTCCCTATGTTGCCCAGGCTGGTCTCAGACTTCTGGGCTCAAGCAATCCTCCTGCCTCAGCCTTCCAAAGTGATGGGGTTATAGAGTGAGACACTGTACCTGGCCCTGAGTTTTAAGGAATAGCCACACATGTGTAACCTATCAAGATATAGAATACAGTAAGTTTTCTCATTCTCCTTTTCAGGATATCCCTCCTACAACTCCAGAGGCAACCTTTGTTCTGAAGTTTTTCCATTCTAGATTAGTCTTGCATATTCTAACATTATGTAAATGAACTCATAAGATATACAGGTATATACTTTTGTGTAAGACTTCTTTCACACTGCATAATGTTTGTGAGATTTATCCATGTTGTCTCATGTATCAGTTATTTGTTCTTTTGTGTTGTTCATCTCATTACTTACCACAGTTTATCTGTTCTCTTATTGATGGACACAGATTGTTTCTAGTTTTTGGCCATATGATAAAAGTGACTATGAGTATTCTTGCACAAGTCTTTTTGTGAATGTATTTTTCTTTCTTTCTTTCTTTCTTTTTGAGATGGAGTCTTGTCTGTAGCCCAGGCTAGAGTGCAGTGTGATCTCAGCTCACCGTAACCTCTACCTCCCAGGTTCAAGTGATACACCTGCCTCAGTCTCCTGAGTAGCTGGGATTACAGGCATATGCCACCATGCCCAGCTAATTTTTGTATTTTTAGTAGAAATAGGGTTTCACCATGTTGACCAGGCTGGTTTCAAACTCCTGACCTCAGGTGATCTACCGGCCTCAGTCTCCCAAAGTGCTGGGATTACAGGCGTGAGCCTCCGCGCCTGGCCCTGTGAATGTACTTTTCATTTAGAGTGGGTAAATAGCTACAGGTGGAACTGCTGGTCACGTGATAGGTATGTTTCCTTTTTGGAGAAACTGCCTGACCTATTCCCAGTGTGGTTGCATCATTTTACCTTTCCATCCAAACTGCTGTTGCACGCACTCTGTTCCCTGGCCCACATGTGATGGTGTCAGTCTTCCTAACTATAGCCATGCTGGGGATGTGTGTACTGGTGTCTCTTTGGGGTTTTAATTTGCATTTTCTTGATGATGCATGACACTGAGCACTTTTTCGTGGGCTTATTGACCACTTGTGTGTATATATATATATATTTTAGTGTGTATGTAATTTGAGTGTATATGTAATTTGACTCTTTAAATCTTTGGCTTATGTTTAATTGAGTTGTTTATATTTCTATTGTTGAGTGGTCACAGTTCTTTGTATATCCTAGGTACCAGTCCTTTGTCAGATTAAGGTTTTACAAATGTTTTTTCCAAGTCTATGACTTGGCTCTTCCTTTTTCTTAATGGTGTCTTCGGGTGAGTAGAAGTTTTTAAATTCTGATGAAGTAAAATTTATCTCTTTTTTCCTTTATGTTTACTGCTTTTGTGAGCTAGGAAATGTTGGCTACCCGTAAGTCATGAGCATATTCTCTAGCGTTCTCCTCTAAAATTTCTATAGTTTGAGCATTTATGTTTAAAATATTTTTCCCTTTTCACTAATATTTATAATTTTTGAGAATAAATTTTCTAAATGATGTAAAATAATACCCAGTTAAAATTATTTTTATATACACACAAATAAATGAAGTTTAATCAGTTTATGAGAATCTTGTTATGTCTTTCCTGTGAAAATATGTCAAAATATGAAATTACTGACAAGGTAAAACCATCTTGCATATTCATCTTTTGTTTTCATGCATATAGTTTAAGAATAATAAAGGATTCTCTGATTAAAGAACAACCTTAACTTTAAGAGGTGTTATAAATACACATTTGTTCAGGTGAAAGAAAATGGATACCCTATTAGCCAGGCATGGTGGCAGGTGCCTATAATCCCAGCTACTCAAGAGGCTGAGGCAGGAGAATTGCTTGAACCTGGGAGGCGGAGGTTGCTGTGAGCTGAGATCACACCACTGTACTCCAGCCTAGATGACAAACAAAGACTCCATATGTGAAAAAAAAAAAAAAGAAGACAAGCAAAATGGATACTCTGTGCATTTATATATAATGGTGAGTGGCAGGGAGAGAGGAGTAGCACCTAGTCCTGTGCTTCAGTCTCCTGGCACAGAGACTTTGGGAGGAGAGTGAGAGTAGAAACCGCACCCTCCTGGGTTACCTTACTTCTCATGTTCCCGGTTGTCCTCACACTTGTCTTCTGTCTCACACCTCCAGATCTGATCGTCAGATGACTGGCAACAGTCTTTCTGGCAAAGGTTGTAGTCTGTGTTCCTTTACACAGCTGTTACATCTTAGAGGAATCTGACCCACTGGTAAATATGATCAGGGCATCTGATATTCTATCCAACGGAGGGCAGTGGCTCATTTAGACTGTCACATAACATTTGCTCTGAAATGGATTTTCTGAAAATTTCCACTTAAGTAACTGTGGATTAACTTTTAGTGAGGCCAACATAGCTGAAGCTAAGCAGAGCGTATAACTCCAGACTATTGGGCAGCTGCACTTTGTCACGGTTCCGCCTTAATTCGCTGCGTATTTCTTCCTTTGAAGTATGCAACCAGATTCTAAATTATTCACCTTTTAATGTCTGGAAAATGCTTAAAGAATTTGGCCATTTATTTACTTTATTTGAGCAATACACCCAGGTAGGGTAAGAATATATTTGCCAAAGCAAAGTATACTTCTCTAAAAGATTAGTATATTCAAAATGTCTTCCCAACTTAGACAAGCCATAGAATGTTAGTGATAGTGTTTTTATGCAGTCCTATCAGAGACAACATTCCAAGTTGTGATGACTCCCCTAAAAGATTCTTTTTATGAACTTAAAAAAGTTTCTAATATAAAGGTTATATTATCAACAAATGCTAGTTTGAAAGAACCAAATAGGATTTTGAAGATTATCCTTCTTTAACAATGCCTTAAATTTTTATCTCCTTATCCATTCCTCATTGCTTTCTTTCTCAAGACATTATGGTTTATTGTGTCTCCACTAGGTACCTCACATGTGGTTTACACAGTGAATGGCCCTGCTTTCGGAGCAAGTTAATGATATAATATTCCCATTTATATTCAGAACAGTCAACACTTTCTAGCTTTCAGAATAATAAAAGCACCTGCATTTAATATACATGGAAGAATGGGAAGGCAAATAGCAGATAAGGCACAATCAGGTAAGTGTAATCAGATAAAATATCACAGTATTATAGTAGATCAGCATCTGGTAATGACTTGAATTTTGAAAGACTGACGAACAGCTTGGCCTAAAGCAGCCAGGCATACCTCATTCAGAGCAACTCTTCCCGGAGCTGATTGCTCCTCTCATGTGTTTTCTGGCAGATTAAGCAGGTAGGGTTTCTTATTTTAACTCTTCTAGAACTGCATTGTGCCACTGGAAAAACATTAGCAATGTTTCTTTTGAGCCCAGATTGGAAACAAAAACAAATGACATATCTAAAAGTAAAATCTTACATCTTCTAGCAGTTATCTCGAGTTGATCCCAATCAATTTTATTAAAAACACATCTCGCAGTTGTAGACAGAGCTTTCATTTCCATGTCTGTACTTGCCTGCATGGCACTGACATTTTATTCTTTTTTTTTTTTTTTTTGTAATAGCCAAGGAAAACGGTTAGGTTATTAGAAACTGATTTCTCTCTGAGAGATTCTTTCATTCTTGACCACTGGCAGCTGGTAGACCTAACTGTGTATCTCAGCATTGATGAGCCCTAATGTAACAGAATCGTATGGTGCCAAAGAGAAAGTTTCAAATTTGCAAAAGTCAAAACTGAAGAAACTGGTTTGTCAAGTGGAATTAGTGGTTTCCTTTTTCTTTTAAGTTATTCTTTGTTGCAGGCAAATGATCTCTTCAAATACCTCACTTCAGCTTACCAGGTGCTACAGTGGCATGGGGAGTGCAAGGTACAAGGCCTGAAGAGGGCCCAGGTGCAGAAGGGCTGCAGCAGATAAATGTCCAGCCCATGGTTGGCCCCAGTGTCGGCCTCTCCATCAGCAGGGCTCCAGCTTTTTCACAGAATCAGGAAGTGTCCTTGCTCTTATCTGCTACAACTGGAGTAGGATGTCATGTGCAGAAAATTGATTGATAGCTCCGTCTTCTGAGAGGCTCTGTGTTCACTCTTTTGTTCCTCAAATCATGTGCTTTTGTTTGCTGTTCTGAGGGTGGCAGGCCTGGGTACTGGCCAAGTGGTGTTTAATGGAACTTTCATAAATATTAGTATGAAGAAGATGAAATAACTGTCCATTTCATTTAGAACAACTCTGTTTTTGTAGAAATGATTCTTCTCAAAATATCTCTGCCTTTCCTCCTGTCTTAGCTTGGGCTGTAATAACAAAATACCATAGACTGGGTAGCTTAAACAACAGTTTATGTTCTCTCAGTTCTGGAAGCTAGGAGTATGAGATCAGGGTGCCAGCATGATTGGGTTCGGGTGAGAACTCTCTTCCTGGTTTGCAAGACAGCTGTCATCTCACTGTGTGCTCATATGACCTCTTCTTTCTGTGCACAAGTGCAGGGACAGAAAGAGTGAGCAAACTCTTTGTTGTCTCTTCTTTTTTTTTTTTTTTTGAGACAGAGTCTCGCTCTGTCGCCAGGCTGGAATGAAGTGGTGTGATCTCAGCTCCCTGCAACCTCCGCCTCCCAGGTTCAAGTGATTCTCCTGCCTCAGCCTCCCGAGTAGCTGGGACTACAGGCATGTGCCACCATGACCAGCTAATGTTTGTATTTTTAGTAGAGACTGTTTTTCACCATGTTGGCCAGGATGGTCTTGATCTCTTGACCTTGTGATCTACCCACCTTGACCTCCCAAAGTGCTGGGATTACAGGTGTGAGTCGCCATGCCCGGCCTGTTGTCCCTTCTTACAATGATACTAATCCCATCATGTGAGCCCAACCCTCATGACCTCACCTAAACCTCATTGCTTCCCAAAGGCCTTGGTCCAAATACCATCACACTGGGGGTTAGGACTTCAACAAATAAATTTGTGTTTTAGGGTTGGGACAAAATTGAGTCCAAAGAACCACCCCATTGTATTATTATTAGCAAAGTTAGTAGAAGTAAGACAAAGAGCCACTGTCTATTCAGAAAGGTTGACATCAAAAATAACTATTAGGTACTAGGCTTAGTACCTGGATAACGAAATAATGTGTACAGCAACACCTGTGACATGAGTTTACCTGCATAACAAACCTGCACATGTACCCTTGAACCTAAAATAAAAGTTAAAGAATAATAATTTAAAAAAGGAATATAGTAGTTCAGTCCATAATGGAGCAAATTTCAATTGACTGGAAGTCTTGACAGCCAAATTGTTCATTCCTTCTTCTCACATATACCCATATCTATACTCAAACATTGCTGTCACACCCACTTTAGGCTTTAGAGGAAGAGGGCAATCACAAAAGAAAGTGTTTGTGTTAGGAATTGAATGAAAAAATAATAGCTCTCAGGATATTTAAGGCATCAATAGTTTCTTGTACTTTCTATTATGTTTTCTACCCTTGCAGTAACATGAACTGATCACTGATTTCAGAATGATGAATTAACCCACAAGCGTGGGTTAATATAACTAAAAAGAAATTTTTAGTTATATTCTGAATATCAAGGTTGGAAAAACAACTGATTTTCAGAAAGTTTCTAATGATAGGAGTAGAAAGCAAGAAGGAATTTGTGGAGAAACATGAGTCAATTACAAAACCCTGTTTCTGGAGCATTTTGTTTTATATAATGTTTTCTTTCAATAATTCATTATCATATGCTTTGGGGAGGTGGGCTGAGATTTACATTTTACAATAGAAAAACTGAACTTCTTCAGGTCATGAGATGAGATCTGGATTATCAATTTAGACAGTTTGCAAAATACTGAAAATTGAAAATTCCTCCTCCTACAGTTTTTTCTTTCATTTTGTTTTGTTGTTGTGTTTTAGTTGTAGCCTAGGAGGAACAATCAAAGAAGTCTGTTGTTACTATTTTAACTTGTCATCTTGTGAGTGTGGGCCATGAAAAGCAATGCTGGCCATGTTAAAAGAGACATATATCGAGCGAGACTCTGTCTCAAAAAAAAAAAAAGACATATGTCATTATCAGAAATGTGGTAGGCAGCTTGGATAAAGCCCAATCGAAGCTATTTTAACTTCCAAATTGAAAATGTGTGCTTCTGCTTGAAGCCACATTAAGAGGTATTTCATAAATAGTGATGGTGATAATATAATCAGCCAAATAATTTTCTGGTTCCCCCTGCATTTCTTACTCTTCATCAGAGCCCTCTTCTTGGAGGTCAAAGATACTACAGTAAGTAGAGCTTACTGTACTTATAGTGATCTGAAATATAGTGTGAGCATTAATTCATCCTGAGTATTTAGGTATAGATGGTGCTACAGGTAATTGGATGGGAAGCATAAGCCTTGCTACTTTAAGACCATGGCTTATACATGTTGCCACCACCATCCCATTTGGGGCAGATAAAGTACTGATCTCCTAGGAGATGATAATGGGAAACTGATTGAGGACAATGAAAAGACTGGGAAGACATGTGGGTGTGATGGCACTCACCCCTAAAAGAAGGATAAGAATCACCACCCTAAGACAGAATTTGTGATTACTTCCTAAAAACTGTATGTATTGTGCTTTTCCTCTCTACATAATTTGTTGAAGATTTTAGGTGACCAAAAAAAAAAAAAAAAAGATACTTCTTAGTTACCTTTTCAGTAATATTTGTATCCTATACTCTGATCAAGGGAAATACCTGAGTTTTCCTTCGTTAAATGCATATCCCCAAATCTAAACTTGGTACATTTCAAGCTTCTGGAATTTGTAAAGATTAGATTTTATTGTGTGTCAGATCTTGCTGCCCGTTCTTAGGAAGTCTAACTTTTTGCTTCAGTTTTCTCATTTTAAAAGCAGGAACATTTGTGGCTCACACCTGTAATCCCAGCACTTTGGGAGGCCAAGGCAGGCAGATCAAGAGGCAAGACCATCTTAGCTAACATGGTGAAACCCCATCTCTACTAAAAATACAAAAAATTAGCCAGGCGTGGTGGCAGGTGCCTGTAGTCTCAGCTACTCGGGAGGCTGAGGCAGGAGAATGGTGTGAACCTGGGAGGCAGAGCTTGCAGTGAGCTGAGATTGCGGCACTGCACTCCAGCCTGGGTGACAGAGCGAGACTCCGTCTCAAAAATAAATAAATAAATAAATAATAAACAAACAAATAAATAAAAAAGGCAGGAACATTCCATGTCTGACTAAATGTCTTGATTTTTTATTTGAAAAATAGTTGAGTTCTCTCACATAATAATATTCAAATCAGGGTTTCTAATGGTCATTGCCACCAGAAAATTGCTAATTTCCCAAAGCCTTGGAGTGAGGCTACTGGCAGCAGCAGCCCGCACGTGGAGCTAGGAGGGAAATCCTTCTGAAGTTTGCAGCCGTAAATGTAAAATCCTGTCATTTGCAGCAACATGGATGGGTCTGGTGGATATTATGTTGAGTGAAATGCACAGAAAGATAAATACCGCATGTCATCATTCATATGTGGGAGCAAAAAAGTTGGGTTCCTAGAAGTAGAGAGTAGAATTGTGATTATTAGAGGCTGGGAAGGGTGGGATGGGGAACGGAGGATAGAGAGATGTTGGGTAACAGATATAAAATAGCTAGATAGGAGGAATAAGTTCTAGTGCTCTAGTACACTGTAGGGTGACTATGGTTAACTGTAACTTATTGTGTATTTTCAAAAAGCTAGAGGAGAGGATTTTGAATGTTCCTAAAACAAAGAAACGATTACTATTTGAGGTGATGGATTTGCTAATTACTCTGATTTGAACATTATACATTGTATACATGTTATCAAAATATCACCCTGTATACCATAAATACATACCATTATTACAGCCGACTAAAAATAAAAGGAAAAGAAATCAAATGTAGTAAAAAGGAAGCATATCTATTTGACAGACCTGGAGCAGTTACTGTCTGCTGCTAAGGTTTCCACTACAGATGCAAGAAAAAAGTGTCCTCATACTTTCTGTCTGTCTTACTGTGGCAGCCAACATTGAACAGAGGATAATAGAGGGAAAATAAATGAACAAACAAACAAAAAATACCAAAGCTTAAGATTTAAATGTTGTTAGTCCTAGGGTTATAATTTATCTTGATGTAGTCAAATTTATCAATTCCTATGTGGCTAGTACTTTCTTTCTTTAAAATTAAGGTATAACTTTCATACAACAAGCATATATTCTTAAATACCAGCCCAATGAATAAGCGTATGTATGTATGTAACCACATACCACAACCCAGATCAAGATGTAAAACATTCTTAGCACTCCAAAAGCCTTTCTCATGTCTCCTCCACCTTGGTGCCCCTCCCACTGTTCTGACCTCTTTCATGATAGATTAATTTTGCTTGTTTTGAGCTCCATATAAATGATACCATACAGTATGTATTCCTTTGTGCCTTCCTTCTTTTCTTGTAACTTTTATTTTAGGTTCGGGGGTACACGTGCAGATTTGTTACATAGGGAACTCATGTCAAGGGGATTGGTTGTACAGATTATTTTGTCATCCAGGTACTAAGCCTAGTACCCAATTATTTTTTTCTGCTCCCCTCCCTCCTCCCATCCTTTACTCTCAAGTAAGCCCAAGTGTCTGTTGTACCCTTCTTTGTATTCATGAGTTCTCATCATTTAGCTTCCACTTATAAGTGAGAAAATGTATTTGGTTTTCTGTTCCTGCATTAGTTTGCTAAGAATAATGGCCTCCAGCTCCATCATCCATGTTCCCGCAAAAGACATGATCTCATTCTTTTTTATGGCTGCATAGTATTCTGTGGTGTGTATGCACCAAATTTTCTTTATCCAGTCTGTCATTTATGGGCATTGAGGTTGATTCCATGTCTTTGCTATTGTGAATAGTGCTGTAGTGAACTTTTGCATGCATGTGTCTTTATGGTGGAATGATTTATATTCCTCTGAATATATACCCAGTAATGGGATTGCTGGGTTGAATTGCAGTTCTGTTTTTAGCTTTTTGAGGAATTGTCAAACTACTTTCCACAATGGTTGAACTAATTTACACTCCCACCAACAGTGTATAAGTGTTCCCTTTTCTCTACAACCTTGCCAGCATCTGTTATTTTTTTACTTTAGTAATAGCCACTGTGACTGGTGTCAATTAATTGCAGTTTTAATTTGTATTTCTCTAATGATAAGTGATTGAGCTGTTTTGCATATGCTTGTTGGCCACAGGTATGTCTTCTTTAGAAAAGTAGCTGCTCATGTTCTTTGCCCACTTTTTAACCAAGTCATTTGTTTTTTCTTGTAAGTTCATTTAAGTTCCTTATAGATGCTGGATATTAGACCTTTGAAGATGCAGTAGTTTTACAATAAATATTTTCTCCCATTCTGTAGGATTGTATGTTGCTCTGACCAGTTTCTTTGCTGTGTAGAAACTCTTTTTTTTTTTTTTGAGATGGAGTCTGCAGCTCTGTCACCAGACTGGGAGTACAATGGTGTGCCGATCTTTGCTCACTGCAACCTCTGCCTCTCAGTTCAGCTTGATTCTCCTGCCTCCAGCCTCTTGAGTAACTGGGATTACTGGTGCCCACTACCACTCCCAGCTAATTTTTTTTGTATTTTTAGTAGATACAGGGTTTCTACCTGGCAGGTTGGCCAGGCTGGTCTCAAACTCCTGACCTCAGGTGATCTACCCACTTTGGTCTCCCAAAATGCTGGGATTACAGGCATGAGCCACCACCCCTGGCCAAAACTTTTAAGTTTAATTAGATCCCATTTGTAAATTTTTGCTTTTGTTGCGATTGCTTTTAATGCCTTTTTAATAAAATATTTCCACATTTCTGTGTCCAGGATGATATTGCCTAGGTTGTCTTCTAGGGTTTTTATGGTTTGGGATTTTACACTTAAGTCTTTAATCCATCTTGTGATGATTTTTGTATACGGTCTAAAAAAGGGGTCCAGTTTCAATCTTCTGCATAAGCCTAGCCAGTGATCCCAGAACCATTTATTGAGTAGGAACTCCTTTCCTCATTGCTTGTTTTTGTCAGCTTTGTCAAAGATCAGATGGTCCTAGGTGTGTGGCCTTATTTCTGGGCTCTCTCATCTGTTCCATTGGTCTATGTGCCTGTTCTTGTACCAGCACCATGCTGTTTTGGTTATTGCAATCCTGTAGTGTAGTTTGAAGTCAGGTAACATATTGTCTTCAGCTTTGCTCCTTCTGCTTAGCATTACCTTGGCTATTTGGGCTATTTTTTGCTTCCAAATGAGTTTTAAAATAGTTTTTTCTAGTTCTGTGAAGAATGTCATTGGTAGTTTAATAGGAATAGCATTGAATTAGTAAATTGCTTTGGGCAGCATGTCCATTTTCATGATATTAATTCTTCCTATCCATGAGCATGAGATGTTTTTCCATTGTTTGTGTCATCTCTGATTTCTTTGAGCAGTGTTTTGTAATTCCCATCGTGGAGATCTTTACCTCCTTGGTTAGCTATATTCCTATATATTTTATTCTTTATGTGGCAACTATAAATGGGATTGCATTCTTGATTTGGCCCTTGGCTTGGCTGTTGTTGGTTGTGCCTTGCTTCTTTCATAAAACATCACGTTGGTGAGATTCATTCATATTCTTACATGTAGCAGTATTTTATTCTATCTCATTGTTTGTAGTATTCTATTGTATGAATATACCACAATTGTTTTCTACTGTTGAGAGACTGTTAATTGTTTCCATTTTGGGAGTTTTATGAATAATACTGGTATGGCCATTTTTGTCTGTCTTTTGGTGGACATAAGTACTTATTTATCTTGGGAACATACCCAGGAGTAGAATTGCTGTGAGATCAGGTGCACGTATGTTTAATATTCATAGATAGTGTCAAACAATGTTCCTACGTAGTCATAATAATTAAATTTCTACCAGCAATGTGTGAGAGTTTTGTTGCTCCACATCCTCACCAACACTTGGTATTATCAGTCTTTTTACTGTTAGCCATTCTTGTGGGGAAAATAAAAACGAAACTACCAATACTGAAATCAAGAAGAAACAGAGTAGGAAATGTCAAAGAAATTGAAATGATACTTAAAAACTCTCTTCATCCAAAAACCAGAAGCAAACAAAAAAGCCTGAGGGTTTTATAGGTCATGTCTACCAAACTGAACAATGTGGGTGTGTGTTGCGGGGTGGTTGGCCGGGGGGCGGGGGTGGTGAGTATTTGTGTGCATGTGTGTGTGTATATTACACATTGTTCAGAAAATGGAAAAAGAGTGAAGATTCCCAATTCATTCTAAAATCAGAGCAAGACTAGTTAAAAGAAAAATTAGGCCCATTTCAATTATAAATAGATTTTTAAAAATCTTAAATAAAATATTAGCTTAATGAATCTAATAGTGTGCTTTCTTTAAAAATGCATTGTAATCAGGTAGATTTCATTCCAAGAATGTAACATCAGAAAGTCTGTCAACATACTTTATTAATAGAGTAAAAGAGATGATTCTTATGAATATATCCATTCAAAAAGATTTTTTTCTTTTTTTGCTAAACATTATCACCTATTTATGACTAAAGAATAAATAACTCCTAGGAAACTAAAAAAAAAAAAATGCTGCAAATGTCCTCAGAGATTGATGGCCTGAGAAGTTGGTCTTGGGCCTTGCTGGCTCTAACATAGACCTGAAAAAATTTTCTTAAGTTAAAAAAAAAAAAGCAGAAATATATTATTTTAATGCCAGCTTTAACAATCTACTTATTTCTTAGCTAAACTCTCTAGATATTTATCAGAAAATTTTGTCATTATGTGATGGGGCATGACAATTGTTCAGTAAATTATTGTTACAAAAACATTATAAAAATACATACATAAGTAGATTTCTAAGGAACAAGTGTGCTTAGCTGGAGATGAAAAATTGTTAAATATCAAAAATGATTAGTGGAGAAAAACCTTCTGAAAAAAATAGTAACTTGGCTAAATAATGAGTGCTATGATTAACATATTCTACAAATCTATCAATACTATGGCTCGGCATGTCCTTGTTTCTTGCCAAAATTAATAATGACAGATACCAAGATCCTATTAATATTTTAATAGTCTAATAGGCACAGGCAAGCATGCAGCAGAGAAGAATGTAAATCAGTGGTCAGGACTGCCAGATCACATCAAGAGAGTTTACCAGGTGGGTGAGTCTTCCTAACGCTTTCTTAACCCTTTCCTGGATTAATTCTCATGCCAGCACCCAATTACAGAAAGGATACTAATTTTGAACAGAAGGGCGTGCAAGTACAAGGCAAAACTCACAGACTATTTAGGATTCTTTATGCTCACTGTGTATTTTAAGAAATCCAAATGTGGGGCTGGGCACGGTGGCTCACACCTGTAATCCCAGCACTTTGGGAGCCGAGGCAGATGGATCACCTGAGGTCGGCAGTTCGAGACCAGCCTGACCAACACGGAGAAACCCCATCTCTCCTAAAAATACAAAATTAGCAGGGCGTGGTGGTGCATGCCTGTAATCCCAGCTACTGGAGAGGCTGAGGCAGGAGAATCGCTTGAACCTGGGAGGCAGCGGAGGTTGTGGTGAGCCAAGATTGAGCCATTGCACTCCAGCCTGGGCAACAAGAGTGAAACTCTGTCTCAAAACACAAACAAACAAACAAATGTTCATGTTAGTGTGTATCTTTAAATGCTCTGCTGTCTGAAAAATAGTAGAACTTTTTATAAAGAACATGTATCTGGGAATTTGAAGAAACAGGTTTTCTCTGATTCTAGCACTGGTAGTCTCCTTGTT
Organism: Papio anubis; assembly: GCF_008728515.1. Classification (NCBI taxonomy): domain Eukaryota; kingdom Metazoa; phylum Chordata; class Mammalia; order Primates; family Cercopithecidae; genus Papio; species Papio anubis. The sequence continues at coordinate 55,274,215 of NC_044988.1, read as the reverse complement.
GTAGCCATTAATCTCCAAATTCATCCTTCGTAGAAATGACATAATGTGTATAGACTATTATGAGACAATGGAAAGAATCAAACTGAATGAAAGAAGGAAAAAAGGAAAGAAGGAAAGAAAAACATTAGTATTATTAGTAAGGTAATTAGAGTTGCACCCAGCACTATGTAGGGCCTCAGAAGTGTTAGTTTCCTGCTCATTTTTACTTCTGAGCATCCGATTTTCTCAAGAGACTTTGCTTGACTTTCCTGTGGGGCACACAGGGTATGTTGCAGCTCTCCTAAAATGATCTTCAGAGTAGAGTTGGAGTTGTAGATATATCAGTAGTTCTCTCTTGTACCAACATGTCCATACTATTGATACCTGTAGGGTTGTTCCTTAGTGAAGGAGGATCTGCTTCTTGGCGACTATTCATCTGTGCCTCATCTTTTGATGATTTTAAAGGATCATTTGTTGGAGACCACACAGAACCAGAGTGATCACACCACAAAGGCCAAGTATTTTTCAACTGAAATTTCAGATTTAAATACAACTGTTCTCCAGGGCAAGAGAGTGGGGAAAGCCAGTGGGAAAAAGACATGATTCTAGAAAAAAGGGAACAAAAAGAATTTTTGCCAAGAAGCCAAAATCTGTATGCTCACCCCAGGACAAACACCCCTAAATATAGGTTTTGTAGCAGCTGCTGGAATCTGCACGAGACCAGAATTTGTTCTGTTCCTGGAGGCTTCTTATGCTTTAGTCAGTGATTACTCATTTTTAATCACCTGATTATAGTTAGAGCTCACAGACAAGAAATGAATTTTTTCTCTCCCCCTTTAAAAAAATATTTTCTTACAACTTAAAAGAGCCTAGTTTTTCCTTTGTTTTTGACTCTTCTGCAGGCTTGCCTGACTAGGATTTTTCTCTTCACAAACCGTACCCAACTTCCATACTGTTACGCTTGCTGTATTTTCTGGCAGTTCTCAAAGTTTCAGTCCTCACGAGCTTTCATGAAGCTTTTGCACCAGGCACATATTATTGGAACTGGCTACCTTCTTGTCCTGCTATCTATTGGTCAACTAACTACTCTTCCTCAGGGTCTGCTCCAGTGTTCTCTTTCAGTGAAGGTTATTTTTTTCCTTCTCTCCCCTTTAAGTCCAATGAGCTGTATTCTTTTTATTTATTTTATTTTATTTTATTTTTTATTTTTATTTATTTATTTATTTTTAAGACAGAGTCTTACTATGTTACCCAGGCTGGAGTGCAGTGGTGCCATCTTGGTTCATTGCAGCCTCAACCTCCTAGGCTCAAGCGATCCTCCCACCTCAGCCTCTTGAGTAGCTGGGACTACAGGTACACGCTAATCTTTACATTTTCTGTATAGATGGGGTCTTGCCATGTTACCCAGGTTGATCTCGAACTCCTGGGCTCAAGCGATCTGCCCATCTCAGCCTCCCAAAATGCTGGGACTACTGGAGTGAGCCACCGCACCCAGCCTGAGCTCCATTCTCTTTAACTCCGTGTCACGTTGAATATTACAAAGTGTATAATATTCTTCACTGTATTGCAGGCTTCTTGACAACAGGGTCTATGCCATTTGTTTTTATGTGCCTGACACATAGTAGGTGATGATGGAACATTTGCAGAACAAATGTTCAATGCATTCTCTTTTGTTACATGCAATAAAATAATTTGAAGTCAGTAAGGAGCGTTTGATATGAAAGATATTGATGAAAAGAATAAGTGCTTATACTTTACTGTATGCTTTAAGACACAGAGAACTTTGTTTGTTTAACAAATGTGGATAAAAATGATTGACATGGTGATGACAATGGGACGTCTATCTTGGAGGCAGCATAATGAGGCACAAGAGCACTGGTTTCAGGGTAAGCCAGAATTCTAGGCATAGCTGTGCCATACAACCTTGCCATGGTACCCAGGGCCCTCCCCTTTCTGAAGTTTATTTTCTCATCTTGTAGAATGGAGAGACAGGATGAGATCATCTTACATGAATTTCAGTTCATTTAAGCTCTGAAACTGTATCATCTATCATAGCTCCAAGTAGGGAATTCCTCTCACTGCCGAAAAGCCCCAACCCCTCAGCCACATAGAAAGGTACCCAAACAGTCCTTGTACCCTAAATCCTTTCCTCCTTTCATGCTTATCTCCCTCTTCCTCTGATCCTGTAGGTTTTGCCTTGAAGCTGCAGAGTCGCTTGAACTCAGTTTTCCCTACAGGTTGGTTTTATTTACCTCCTCACTGCCTGCCTGTGATCACTGCATGCCCCTCATACAAGTCTTAGCCCCTCTCCGGTAAACCTGTAACTCCAACTGGCCTTGATAAGATTTGAATTCCTCATTATGCTTTGCCCTATCTTCATTTTGTGTGTGTGTGAAAGCTATATTGCCATAAAAATCTGCAGGAATTTGATCATCAGCTCTGTTTTCTATTTTCTCAGAACTCTCCCACCTTTAATATGATAATAGTAGTAAGTACTGTTTTGAGTGTTTACTATGTGCCAAATATTGTGATGCCAAGATGGTTGTCCTATCGCCCACCTACTATTACCACATCAACCACATCTCTAAGGACTTACATCTCTAATCCTTGTACCATTCCTGAAGGGTGGATATATCAATTTTTGAGATAGAGAAAGAAGAAACGGATTGTAAGATTGTTTAAATAACTTGCCGAGAGTGTCTGACTCCAAAGCCAACGAATGCTGTTTCCAAAGCTAATGTGACATCGTCTTGGTACATTTCAGCATATGTAGCTCTAGATCAATTTTTTGTTGTTTTATGTCAGCATTTTGTTTCAGAAACAATACCATAGTACCAATAAGAAAAACACACTTTAAAGACATATCAACTTGCTGTTTGACTTTTTCTTATTTACTCTTCTACTCTTTGTTTATATTCATACACATTTTAAAGAGTATGATTCTAATGTAGATTTGGTCTTTATTCTAAAAATAACAATTCTATAAGCTTTTCCTTTGTTGTCCTTCTCCTTTTTGTCATATTAATGGCTGCATAATTTCCATCAGATTGGTTTAATCATAGTTTTTTTTTTGTTTTTTGGTTTTTTTTCTTGTTTTTTGAGATGGAGTTTCTCTCTTGTCACCCAGGCTGGAGTGCAATGACGCAATCTCGGCCCACTGCAACCTCCGCCTCCTGGGTTCAAGCGATTCTCCTGCCTCAGTCTCCCGACTAGCTGGGATTACAGGCACCTGCCACCACGCCCAGCTAATTTTTGTATTTTTAGTAGAGACAGGGATTCACCACGTTGGCCAGGCTGGTCTCGAACTCCTGACCTCAAGTGATCCACCTGCCTCAGCCTCCCAAAATGCTGGGATTACAGGTGTGAGCCACCACACCCAGCCGGTTTTTCATATTTTCAAATAAATATTTGCTACTGTAAAACATTTAGATTATTTCCATTTTATACTGAGATAAATTATGTTACAGTAGTGATATTTATGCACTTTAAAAACATTAATGGTTAATATGTTGGCTTTTAAATAACCTTTTAATTGTAGAAATACTGAAATATTCTCAAGAGACTGGAAGGAAACTATATGTACCCGTAACTCAGTTTCGACAATGATCAACATTTTCCCATCTTGTTTCATTGAATCCCCCACTCTTTTTTGAAAACATTAAAGAAAGTTTCAAATTTCTTGAAATTGCACTTGTAAATACTTCAGGATAGATTTGTAATGGATAAGGACTTTCTCCTAAAGTCATCTCATACTCTATGATCTCCCTGTACTCTCTAGGTTCAAATTTCCTGATCATCACAAGACCTTTTTCACATTTGGTTTGTGTAAATTAGGATCTAAATATGGTCCACACATTGCAGTCAGCCGTTATGTCACTAAAGTTTCATTCATTCTAAAGAGCACACACACCCCCACGCACATATTTTTTAATGCCATGACTTGTGGAAGAAACCATGTCCTAAGTCCTTGCAGAAGGTTCCACATTCTGAGGTTGATTGTTTCCTCAAGGTATTGTTTAACTTGTTTCTCTAGCTACTGTGTTTTGTTAATAATTGGTAGTTAGATGTTGTCTTGGTCCATTTTGTGTTACTACAAAGGAATACCTGAGGCTGGGTATTGATAAAGAAAATAGATTAACTTAGCTCACAGTTCTGCTGGCTGGAGTGTTCAAGATTAGGCATCTGGTGAGGGCTTCAGGCTGCTGCCACTCACAGCTGAAGGGAAAGGGCAGCTGGCCTGTGCAGAGATCACATGGCCAGAGAGGAAGCAAGAGAGCCAGACTCTTTTTAACAACCAGTTCTTGCAGGAACTAATAGACTGAGAATTCACTACTCCCTGTACCCATTGAGGGCATTAATTTATTCATAAGGGTTCCACCCCAATGACCCAAACCCCTTCCATTGAGCCCCACCTCCAACACTGGGTATCAAATTTCAACATGACATTTGATGGGGCCAAACAAATCATATCTGAACTATAGCAGATATAAAAGACTTGACAGGATTGTGTTCAATTTTAAAGAAAGAATACTTTGTAAGTAGGATCCTTTTCATTTTGGGATCAAATTTAGTATTCTTCTCAGAACACTTTACCAGATCATAAGCTTCTTTCCTGTTCTGCAAGAAAGCCTCTTTTATAGGCAATTTCCTCAAACTAAAAGCCCATGTTTTGTTAGATCCATGTAACTGGATCCCTACTGATATAAGCTTCTGCTTTTGGATCCTGGACCCACTGTTAACATTAACCAATTTTCTTCTAGCCACATCAACCTTATCAGAAGACTAGGAATTGCCTGAAATAATTTTGAAAGCTATTGGAGGCACAAGAAAAAAAACCTGGATTTGGAAGAGGAATAATTGAGATTGAGGAAGGATGCCTCAACCTTAGACATTGAATATTCTGGTTCATAGGCTGAGTTCAAGTGGATGGGACATGGCCAATTTGTTGCTGCCCTAACAGGTCAGTGAAGGGCTAAGATACACATCTGTTTTCTGTCTCTATGCTCTTTGAGCTTAGGGTAGTTTAAGTGAGGGTCCTCTTTTCAGAGTGTTAATGTGGACAGCCGTTATAAAGCAGTAAGCTCTAATGAGTCTGGTTCCTCATAATGATTCCTTGGGCACAATATGGGAGCCATGGCTGGAGCAGGGGACTAGCGAGTTTTCCTATCTCCCCGCAACACATTCCTCTGAGTATTTCAGATGTGGTGTTTGAGGCATCTCTTCAGGGCCACATAATGCCAAGAGTCCTACAAAATGGAGCAAAGGAATATCCAAGATGTGAGACTCCTAGAATTGTCCAGGAATCAGGAGAGGTAGAGTGATTCTTCTCTTTTCTTTCTGGTCTCAGGAAAGTGAAAAGCATGTGTGACTTCCCCTTTAAGTAACGGGGCAAATTTACACCTTCCATATCCTGGTTTGCCTGGCCATTCCAACCCACTGCATCTTCACACACTACTGGTAAAGTCCTAGCACTACTGGCCAAGAAGACATGGGTCCCCTTCTTCTCTGTCATCCCTGAAATTGGAAATGCTAGATCAAGGTGCTACTACACTTTTCAAATGTATGCCAGAGGCAGCTACAATATTGTGTTAATAGGAACATGGATGGAGATGGCTCATGACAATAACTTCAGAGGCAGAAGGGCTGTGAAATGCTTTATTTAACAAGGTGGCCTTTCTTTTGGGACTAAATTCAAGTATCTGAATTTTTCTCTTTTATTAGGCTGTGGAATGGAAACTTTGAATTTTGACTTTAAGTTGTAGGAATATAGAGACTTTGCTCATTCTTTTAACAGCTGGTTGCTCATTTGTTTTATTCATTATCATTGTATGCTATAGGGAACATCACTGGAAGGTCAGCCACAGAAATTGAGAATCTGAAAATGGAAAAAAAGACTCAACATTAGGTTATCTAATTCTATGAGTCCTTGTTTAAAATTATTTATGGCAACTTGATCTTTGTCCAGTGTAAGCTTAAGTATTAACCATTTTGTTCTTCTTTATTTCTCTTATGAAATAGGTGTGCCATTTATTAACTATTGCTTAGAATCCTTGTTACTCTTCTGTATTTTCCTAATTGTCCCCACGTATGTCTCTTTGGATATAGTAAGCAGTTCTTTTTCTTTCGTATTTAACCTTTAAAATACGTATAGGTTTTACAATTGACACTCTGGTAAACTATACTATTTTTAGCATTTGTTTTTGGCCATTTGATTATTGATACTTTTTTGATAGTTCTATAATGTGTATGTAGTGAGTGTAGGTAATGTGTGTGCAAGGAGTAATGTGAGTGCAATCAGTAATGTGTTATTAGTTTTAATGCTAAAGTGTTATATAGTGTTAAGTATTAGTATTAACTAATATTAGTATTAGTATTAGTTTACTAATAGAGCATTAGTAAACTATCATAAATGAGGAGAGAGAAAAGTATCATATTTCTTTTGGTTTTGGACAAGTCATATAAGGAAAAGAGTGAAATTGAAAGGAGACGATTTCTTCAGGTTTCAGTTTATACAAATAATTAGTTTTAAAAATCCTTTAGGCCGGGCATGGTGGCTCACACCCGTACCCAGCACTTTGTGAGGCCGAGATGGGCACATCACGAGGTCAGGAGTTCAAGACCAGCCTGATCAACATGGTGAAACCCTGTCTCTTCTAAAAGTACAAAAATTAGCCAGCCATGGTGGCATGCGCCTGTAATCCCAGCTACTAAGGAGGCTGAGGCAGGAGAATTGCTTGAACCTGGGAGGTGGAGGTTGCAGTGAGCTGAGATCATGCCTCTGCACTCCAGCCTGGGCGACAGAGCAAGACGGCTTCCCAAAAAGAAAAAAGAAAAAAATTCCTTTAAATGTTCTTGCTCAGTATTTCTTAGGGGTAGCAAGACCTAGGCTAGAAAGTATAGTGTTTTATTAAACTCTAGTAATTTGTCAGTTAAGTACACCCAAAAGAAGACAATAATATTAATATCATGACTCTTAGAGTAAATCATAGTATTTCAGGGTAAAAAATCACCAAAGAAATCACACTATTTGATACTCTTACCTCATGCATGACTAAACTGAAGTTCCTGAGTTTTTCTAGATCAAATGGCTACTTAGTTGCTGAATCTAGTTAAGTTTTCTCCCCAGTCTCTATGATTTGTTTAAATGTAACAAACACTGAGTAGGAGTGGCACACATTTACCTTAGGAACTATTAAACCAATTTTCCTTTACATTTTTTAACCTTCTGTCATGGATTATTTTCCATTTTGTAATAAATCTTAGTTCGATCTTCCACATTGGCGCTTAATACTATTATTGTATAAATACTAAAAAATCAACGTGTGAAGATCCTACAGTACAATGCTAGGCTGTGAATCCTTTTGCTGTGCATTCTGAAACATGCATTCTGAAATGCACGGCAAAAGCTGACTAACTCCATTGTGTTGTTTTATCTGAGTTTTCATTGGTGTCTAGTGTGTGTGTGTGTGTGTGTGTGTGTGTGTGTGTACCAATGCAAGGAAGACACAAAGGAGTCAAATAGTAAATGAAAAAGGCTGGTTATTATTTCCAAGATCAGTCAAAAGCCTTTGTCCTCAGACTCTTAAAATGGAAAACAGAAAAAAGTTGGCTCCTAAAACTGAGGATCAGTTTCTGACCTGAGATCTGTACGGACATAGCTCTTCGCTAGAAGAGGAAAGGATACTTTCCTCTCTTCCGTGTGCTTATCTTTCTCCTTTCCGTGTTTTCCATTTATTGAATTCTCATCTTCTGGAGATTTACCTTTGGAAAGAAACTTGTGTAATTCATGGACACCATTTTTTCTTTGTCTTGTCATGCTAATTTGCTGCCTCCTAGTCTTTCCCCGTGAATGTATGCAATTTATAAGCTGGGTCATTGTTATGTGCTACCTAGCAGTGTTCAGTCCATATCCACTTCCTCCTATTGCATAGGCCATTTTGGCTTTTAAGCAAACAAGCGAGCCAATTTCTCTGTATATGGATGAAGTTAAAATAAAGAAGCTTGACTATCAGACATGAATCAAATGTGCTGTACAGACTAATCCATTATTTGAGTATATCTGGGACTACGTGTATTAATCTTAATCATGTTTACTCTTTTAAAATATCAACAGTTAAAAATTGTACATCTTATTATTAAAAATGGCTTTGGAGCTGAGATGTAATCTCCTAAATGAAGGAATAAAAATAAGACCAGGATGAGCTAGCTAACCATTTTTCTTCCTAAAAACTTGAAATAAATGGAGATCAGGAATGTTAGACATCGTGCAATAAATCAGAGGTCTTATGACATTTCTAATATTTTATTAACAAAATTTTGATTTGATTTATCTATTTAAAATAACTAGCAAGGTATTCTCTAAGTGCTGAAACATAAATTACAAACACGAAGCCTTGATTTATGTTAATAGTGGATAATATGTGGGACATGGCAAGTGAGCACAGATTTTGTAATATTCCCTGAGTTGGGGTTTGGAATCAGAAAAAATTGCTGAAGAAGGTGCTGCCTTAGGCTCCATTTGTTGATGTATAGATGATGAGTCTTCTAAGAAATGATATAATCCTGATGATGTGAACTTTCACTCTATTCCAGATACTTTCAGATTTTAGTGACAGTTCTGGGTGCTTTCACGTCTCCAGGATGGATCAGAAACAGCCAGCTCTCTAGAAGGATAGCACAGAAGTTAAAAAAAAAAAAAAAAGAGGGTCTGCCTATGTAAATATTGGATCTCACTGAGCTCTTCCAGTAATGTTTCCATTTTTTCCATATCTTGGACCCTAAATGACACCTACAGCCAATTCTCAGTTCTATGTCAATCCAAAATATTCCTTTTCTATTATCTACCTGGGCTGCTGAGCTTTACTGGAGAGAAATCACACGGTTATGCAACTTGGCACCGCTCCACATTTTTCTTTTCCAGCCTCAGGAACTTTGGTTTGGTTTGCTTCATGCACCTACCTCCCTGTTCTCTGCATGGCTGTCCCCTTCTGATCCTTTGAGTCTCACCTTAAACGTATATAACTGCCTCAGGGAACCCTCCTTGGATCTCCCTATGTAAGCAGGTTTCCCCTCATTCAGTGCCCTGTTCATTTATTTCTTGACACTTTGCACTCTTTCTAATTCTTTACTCAATGCTTGCCTGACTTATTGTTTGTCTCCATAACTAATTTCTTGCGCATAGGGACAGCATCTGCTTGATTAGTTCCTGTAGTACTGTGCTTTCTGGCACACAGTAAGCACTCGGGAAAAACGTTTTATATAAATAAATAAATTGGGAGATTGCATTTGAGAAAGAAAAACATTCCCTTAGTTTTAAAAAAAGTATTAAAAACGCTGCTGCAGGTGAATGTTGCCATAAGCCCAAGAGATATTCTGATAGATGTCAGAGTGCATCACCTTCCAAATAAACTTACGTGTGAAACAGACTCTTGCGTTCCGAATTATGAACTCGTAGCAGCTGCTGACCATTTATAACAGTGGTTTGCGGCCGGGCGCGGGGGCTCACGCCTGTAATCCCAGCACTTTGGGAGGCCGAGGCGGGCGGATCACGAGGTCAGAAGACGGAGACCATCCTGTCGAACATGGTGAAACCCCGTCTCTACTAAAAATATAAAAAATTAGCCGGGCGTGGTGGTGGGCGCCTGTAGTCCCAGCTACTTGGGAGGCTGAGGCAGGAGAATGGCGTGAACCCAAAAGGCGAGGTTGCAGTGAGCCGAGATCGCGCCATTGCATTCCACACTGGGTGACAGAGCGAGACTCTGTCTCAAACAAAACAAAACAAAACAAACAAACAAACAAAAAAACCCAGTGGTTTGCAACTTCTTTTTGTCTACGGGTAACACACAGGCTGATGCTCTGTTGACATGTTCCATCTCAGCACACCCAGGGTTTTGTGTGACTGTTCCTGCACCTTTTTCTTCTCTATTCAATAAATACTGCGATGTGGTGAATGAGTGAGTGTCTGTAAGGCTGTTGAACAGATCACTGTAAGTCTGTTCTAATTTATATTGAAAATGAAAAGATAAAATAGTTATAATTTTCAGGTTTTCTTGGTAGTAATAAATTACCTGCTACACACTTCACTGTTCATCAGGATACATCAGTGTCATGACATGTGGATTTTTCTTTTCTTTTTTTAACTTTTATTTTAGGTTCACGGGTACATGTGAAAGTTTGTTACATAGGTAAACTTGTGTCATAGGGGTTCGTTGTACAGATTATTTCATCTCCCAGGTATTAAGCCCAGTACACATTAGTTATCTTTTCTGCTCCTCTCCCTCCTTCCACCCTCCACCGTCAAGTAGACCCCAGTGTCTGTCATTTCCTTCTTTGTGCTCATAAGTTCTCATTATGTAGCTCCCACTTATAAGGGAGAATGTGGTATTTGGTTTTTTGTTCCTGCATTAGTTTGCTAAGGATAATGGCCTCCCTCTCCATCCATTTTCCCACAAAAGACATGATCTCATTCTTTTTTACAGCTGTGTAGTATTCCATGGTGTATACGTACCATATTTTCTTTATCCGGTCTGTCACTGATGGGCATTTAGGTTGATTCCATGTCTTCGCTATCGTGAATAGTGCTGCAATGAACATTCGCAAGCATGTGTCTCTATGGTAGAATGATTTATATTCCTCAGGCTATGTACCCAGAAATGGAATTGTTGGGTTGAATGGTAGTTCTGCTTTTAGCTCTTTGAGGAATCATCGTACTGCTTCCACAATGGTTGAACTAATTTACACTCCCACCAACAGAGTATAAGTGTTCCTTTTTCTCTGCAACCTTGCCAGTATCTGTTATATTTTGACTTTTTAATAATAGCCATTGTGACTGGTGTGAGATGGTATCTCTTTGTGGTTTTAATTTGCGTTTCTCTAATGATCAGTGATATTGAGCTTTTTTTCATATGCTAGTTGGCTGCATGTATGTCTTCTTTTGAAAGTATCTGTTGGCTGGGTGTGGTGGCTCAGCCTGTAATCCCACATTTTGGGAGGCCGAAGTGGGCGGATTACCTGAGGTCAGGAGTTCAAGACCAGCCTAGCCAACATGGTGAAACCCTGTCTCTACTAAAAAATATATAAAAATTAGCCGGGCGTGGTGGCACACGCCTATAAACACAGCTACTCTCGAGGCTGAGGCAGGATAATTGCTTGAACCCGGGAGAGGGAGGTTGTGGTGAGCTGACATCATGCCACTGCACTCTAGCCTGGCTGACAGAGCAAGACTCTGTCTCAAAAAAAAAAAAAAAAGAAAGTGTCTGTTTATGTCCTTTGCCTACTTTTTAATGGGGTTGTTTGTTTTTTTCTTGTAAATTTGTTTAAGTTCCCTATAGATGCTGGATATTAGGCCTTTGTCAGATGCATAGTTTGCAAGTATTTTCTCCCATTCTGTAGGTTGTCTGTTTACTCTGTTGATAGTTTCTTTTGCTGTGCAGAAGCTCTTTTGTTTAATTAGATCCTACTTGTCAATTTTTGCTTCTGTTGTGATTGCTTTTGGGTTTTTGTTATGAAATCTTTGCCTGTTTCTATGTCCAGGATGATGTTGCCTAGGTTGTCTTCCAGGATTTTTACAGTTTGGTTTTTTTTTTTTGTTTGAGACGGAGTCTCGCTCTTGAATCCGTCGTGAGTTTATTTTTGTATATAGTCTAAGGAAGGGGTCCAGTTTTAATCTTCTGTATGTGGCTAGCCAGTTATCCCAGCACCATTTATTGAATGGGGAGTCTTTTTCCCATTGCTTATTTTTGTCATCTTTGTCAAAGATCAGATGGCCATAGGTGTGTGGCCAAATCCTACTATGCTTTTTCCCATGCATATGTGCATACGATAAAGTTTAACTTACAAATTAGGCACAGTGAGAGATTAACAGCAATAATTAATAATAAAATAAAACAATTATAACAATATGCCACCATCACCACTCTTGCACTTTGGCATCATTATAAAAAACAGTAAGGGTAACTTGAACACAAACAAGCACTGTGACACTATGACCGGCAATATGATAACTCTGGGGTACTAAGTGGCTAGCGAGCAAGTAGTGTCTAGGGTGTGGACAAGTTGGACAAAGGGATGATTCATGTCCAGGGCAGGACAGAATGGGATGTCATGAAACTTCATCATATTACTCAGAATGTTTGCAGATTTGAAACTTATGAATTGTTTATTTTTAGAATTTTTCATTTAATATTTTCAGACCACAGATGACCGTAGGTAGCTGAAACTGGGGGAAGCAAAACCATGAATAAGGGGGATGGCTGTATTCTCTTACTGACATATGCAAATAAACATATGCCGCATACATTTTAGGATCATTTTTTATCATGTAACAAACCATCAATATTACCCTATGTTATTTTAGTATTTGAAAACACTTATAATATGTACATAATTTTTATCATATGAATATACTTTAACATGACCAGATTATTGAATGCTTCCCCTTTTTTTATCTTAAAAATGATACTTAAAAATGATTTTTAGTGCACATGAACTTGGAGCAATTTTCATACTTTTATGGGTTGATTATAAGAAAGAATGTGTAATGTGAATATTCATGAATTTCCTTTTTATTATATTTTTTAAAATTCAAAAGCAACACATTTAAACTCTACTGAAATCTCTAAAATCGAACATGAAAATCTCCCTCTGTTCTGGTAGGTTTACTTCCCTGAGGAAAACAGAGTGTTGTGAGGTCTCTGGCTTTAACCTATGCCTGTGCATCGGAAATTATTAGGAGTGCTTCCAGCAACTGTGTAAAAATGCAGCTTCAACTCTGAGCTATTCATAAGTGTTTGAAGTTCCAGTGAATTCTCAGGAAGAATATTATAGGCCCATTATCTTTTGATTTGTGGCTGGAGTGGTATTGCTTAGGTGTTTCCTATAGTTGTGGTGGATTTTTTTTTTTTTTTTTTTTTTTTTTTTTAGAATTTTGCTGCTCCTTTGTCACTTAGAAGTCAGTTTCATTACCAGGTAACAGGCATCAACACCAGGGAAAAAAGACCCTTGATTGTTCCTGCCTTCCAGAATAGATAATTCATCCTGTTCTCAGGACACTGAGCCCTGTCGGGCAAAGCCCTGGCACTATTATAATCCTCTGACACTGTTGTTCACTGTGAGGCAGCATCAGGGAAACATCTTGGGACCGCTGACTCCCAAAAGCCACAAGCCGCAGTGACTGGACATTGTGAGCTGACTGTTGATGTAAGGGCTTACTACTACTAAGGAACAGCTTGTGGAGAGTAGTGTCTCTGGAGTTAGGGCTGGTCTTAAATCCTGAATTTCTGCTTTTTTTTTGAGATGGAGTCTCACTCTGTTGCCCAGGCTGGAGTGCAGTGGTGTGATCTCGGCTCACTGCAAGCTCCACCTCCCGTGTTCACGCCATTCTCCTGCCTCAGCCTCCTGAGTGTGTACCTGGGATTATAGGTGCACACTACCACACCCGGCTAATTATTTGTATTTTTAGTAGAGACGGAGTTTCACTATGTTGACCAGACTGGTTGCAAACTCCTGACCTTGTGATCCGCTCACCTCGGCCTCCCAAAGTGCTGGGATTACAGGTGTGAGCCACCACGCCCGGCCAAATCCTGAATTTCATACCTACTAGGAACTCTTTGACTTTAAACGAGTAACTGAACCCCCTGAGTCTGAGATTTTTATCTGTAAAACGAAATTTTTATACAGGCTATTGTATAATTTGAATGAAATCTGAAAATGTCTGGTACAGGGCCTGGCACATAGTGCATCATTCGATCAAAGTTTGTTAAATGAAGAGATGGATGAATCACCTACCTAGCTGGTTGAACATCTTATTTTTAAAACAGGAGCTGTGGCCATTTGTGATAGAAAGAATAATAAATATAAATGAGTTAAATGGCAACTTCATTTCTTCCTCAAGGTTGCAGACAACAGAAACTAACTCTAGCTAGCTAACATAAAAGGAATTTATTGACAGGACACCCAGGTTTTGAAACCTAAGTTAAAACAACCAGTTTTTGGATGACCAAACTTAGACAGCTCCAGGGACCTCAGAAGCAGAACGTAATATACCTTCCCTCCCCCGCCCCCGGCCCAGGGACAAGGTATTGTTCTGTTGCTCAGGCTGAAGTATAGTGGCATGATTATAGCTCATTGTAACCTTGAACTCTCGGGCTCAAGTGATCCTCCCATGTCAGCCTCCTGAGTAGTTGGGACTACAGATACGCACAACCACACCTGGCTATTTTTCTTTAAAAGATGGGATCTCACTATGTTGCTCGGGCTGGCCTGGAACTCCTGGCCTCAAGTAATCCTCTTGCCTAGGCCTCCCAAAACACCGAAATTTATAGGCATTAGCCACTACACCCAGCCAGACCTTTTCTCTGGAACATTGACATCTTTGTTTCTCATCTTTAGTGACCTGCCATTAGATGGCTCTGTTCCAGCCAGGAAGGCAGGGACATGTAGTACAAACATGGTGGCTGGTGGCCCCTCCTCTATATCTGGGGCAATTCACAGGACAAAGGGGATGTTGGGAGCTGATGAAATTGTAAGGCTTTATTGAGGTCTAATTAACATACAATAAACTACACATATTTAGAATCTACAATTTGTTTTATTTTACATATATATTCACACCCAGGAAACAATCATCATAATGAAGATAATGAATATGCCATCATCCCTGACAGCTTCCTTGTGCCCCTTTGTATTCCCTCCCTCTCAACCCTCTACAGCTGTTCTGCCTCTCCTGAGGCATCTGCTGATCTGCTTCTGTCACTGTCAATGCATTTGTATTTTCCAGAATGTTATATAAATGAAATCATACAATTGGTACCCTTTCTTGTCTGACTTTTTTCACTCAGCATAATTATTTTGAGAGTCATTCATGTTGTAGTATGTCTCAGTACTTCATTCCTTTTAATGGATGAATAATATTCCATTTTTTGGCTATGCCACAATTTGTTTGTCCTGTCTATTTACTTGCAGATGGACATTTGGATTGTTTCTAGTTTGGGGCTATTACCAATAAAGCTGCTGTGAACCTTCATATACAACTTTTTTTTTTTTTTTTTTTGACATATGTTTTCATTTCTCTTGGGTAAAAACCTAGGAGTAGAATAACTAGGTCATGTTGTAGATGTACGTTTAACTTGTTCAGAAACTGCAAAGCAGTTTTCCAAAGTGGTTATACCATTTTATATTTCCACCAGCAATGTATGAGAGCTCCAGTTGTTCCATATCCTCACCCACACTTGGTATGCACACAGAATTTATTTTTTATTTTATTTTATTTTTTTGAGATGGGGTCTCACTCTGTCACCCATGCTGGAGTGCAGTGGTATGATCTCAGCTCACTGCAACCTCTGCCTCTTGGATTCAAGCAATTCTCGTGCCTCAGCCTCCTGAGTACCTGGGATTACAGGGGCGTACCACCATGCCTGGCTAATTTTTTTGTGTTTTTGGTAGGAACGGGGTTTCACCATGCTGGCCAGGCTGGTCTCGAACTCCTGACTTCGTGATCCACCCGCCTCAGCCTCCCAAAGTGCTGGGATTACAGGTATGGGGCACTGCGCCCAGTCGCAGAATTTATTTTAAAACCTCTGAAAACTCAATACTAAGAAGACCAACAATCTAATGTTTAAAAATGGGTAAAAGCATTGAACAGAGGAGTCACCAAAAAAGATAAACCCACAGCAAATAAGAACATGAAAAGATGTTCAAAATCATTAGCCCTCAGACAAATGAAAATTAAAATCCAATCACATGCTCATTCACATGGCTAAAATTTTTTAAAAAGCTAGTAATTTTATATGATTATTATGACCATTTTATAGATGAGAAAATTAAGCCTGGGGTTGTTAAGTAACTTGACCAAAGTAGAATTAGAATTTGAACCTCGGTGGGCTTAACCTTTATGCTGTGCAAGCAATGGTCTTTTGAAGGAGGCTTAAAAAGCCAAAGCTGGAAACAGGGGAACTCATTTATTACTTAGGAATACAATTTCTACTTCCTCTCCTGATAGGTTAGGCTACTACCAGTCACAATGGATATTATGAAACTTCTATGCAAATTTTGGCATCCATTTTTCCCAACAGGGTAAAATTCATATTTTTCTGATGTCTAGGTTTGTCTAGATGCCTCTTAAGGGACGTATTCAAAGCATGGAAAATTCACCAAGGCTTCATTGGCCCCACAAAGATATACATATATTTAACCATAAGGATTAGTAATTAAAGTTTTTTTTGGATCAGACATCTGAGTTTTTACCACAGCTCTACTATTTCTTAACTATGTAACACCTGAGCAAATCACTAGACACTTTGAGCTTCGATTTCTTCATCTGCAAACTAGGAATAATGCTACTGATCTCACAGTGTTTTAAGGGTTAGAGGATGCGTATAGTTTACCACAATGTCCTGCACTTGATAAACTCAAAACATTGATGTTACGTTGTCACAAGTACTAATATATAACCACACTAAGAACAGGTATATTAAGCTTTGCACTCAGTACAAATCTTAAAACACTAATTAATTACTAGCTGACATCTTGCTTCCCTCTGAGGACTTGCTCTCTCCTTTAAAAAATGCTAATCTGAGGACAGATGATGGCATTTAATTCTGTAAGAATTATTAAGAAGTAAGTGAAATATTTATCCTTTAGTTGTAACTGTTAGAAATATTCTTTGAAGGGAATATCTATGACTGCTGTTGAGGCACCGCAGCTGAGTATCCGCATGGAGTTTTAGAGTTCAGTTATCAGACATGCAGGAATCACATGGCATAAAGAAATCAAAGTCAACATAATAAAGAGCTCTATAGAGCGCTGTTACTCTGCTAAGATAACTAAAGCCCGGCTGCAGTTTTGCACAGCTTATAGACCTTATCAGGCGCTCACACTTGGTATACTGCCTGTATCCTTTACTTGCTCTAACACCACCGGCTGTTTCTTCTCGGCCCCTGGAAGTGCTACTTCAGCTGCCAATGATATATTTTTCTCTGTCCTATTAGTTTTTTTTTTTCCTGAAATATGATCAATATTTTCAGTCAGTACTTGGGGACTATAGTGAAGTTTCCTCTAAGCACTTAGATGTAAGATCATGAGGAGAGACAAGCCAATTTCTCTACTGGATGCCTCCAGCAACTTTCTCTCAAATAGTCCAGTAATGAGCTGGCCCTGCAGAGAGAGGCAAGAGTTCTACTGGTTGGCACTAATGCTGATATGCAAGCTTCTCAGAAGACTGGCACTGAGAGTAGAATGATTTTTTGCACTGGCAAGGCTGTGCCTTGTTTCAGACCAACTGTGTCAGATGATCTCTGTCAATTCCCAGTTATAAGTATATGAGGAGGCAGGGCATTGGAGGTCTCTCTCCTGCAGCACAATTTAAATGGTCTCCAGCAGTGCCAGCTTAAAGAAGAGATCCCCACCTTAAAGCAGGGCATTGTGAGAGACTAGGGGATACCTCCATTCTGTTCCTTGAGCCCAAATGTGGACGTATGTCTTCTTTGTATGTCATTACGGTGTTTGACCGTATCTGTTTTACAACAGAAAAGCAATAATTGCTCTTTTATAATTTAACTTAAAAACAAGCACTTAACACTTTTCCTAATCTTGTATAGCTATTCTTTTGACTTATCCAGAGGCCTTTGGTGAGACCTCTCTGGTGGTATAGTTGTGTGTACTCAGTGTTTCCCTGTTCCTACTTCCCTTTAAAAAAATTCTGTGCATTGGCCGGGCATGGTGGCTCATGCCTGTAATCCCAGCACTTTGGGAGGCCGAGGTGGGTGGATCATCTGAGGTCAGGAGTTCAAGACCAGCCTGGCCAACATGACGAAATCCCACCTCTACTAAAAATACAAAAAAAAAAAAAAAAAATTAGCTGGCCGTGGTGGCAGGTGCCTGTAATCCCAGCTACTTGGGAGGCTGAGGCAGGAGAATCATTTGAACCTGGGAGGTGGAGGTTGCAGTGAGCTGAGATCATGCTATTGCACTCCAGCCTGGGCAATGGAGTGAGACTGTCTCAAAAAAAAGAAAAAAAAAAAATCTGTGTATCATTCCTCTTTCCTCTGCAGGCCCTGAGTAAAAATATGTTATACACAGAATAGAAACAACATATTAACAGTAGGGTTGTTCCCACATGATGTACTTATGAAGCATTTCTTTCTAAAAGGACTCAATATTTTTTTAAAAAGCAAAAGCAAACAAAAGATTGCAATTATACCGAAAACCTGAGTGTTTTTTTTTTTTTTAATTTTACCCTAGAATTTTCGGGCTCCTTAAGTGCAGGGGAAGTCGTAGATGAAATTATGTTCAGTTATCCCTTGGGAAATGTTCGTGGACACACATTCCATCAATTGCGGCTAAATACAGAACTATTTGCCCTGTCAGCATCAAGATGTACTTGGGATTCCAGTCTATAAACATTTAAATGCAGTCATTCTAAACCTATTGTGGCCCTGACTTACATTTTCTCCTTTTCAGTGATGGGACCATGTATTAACAAAGCATGCTGTCTGTGTGAACCAGTTGAATGGAGTGCCCTGAAAACCTTTAATAAATTATAGGTGAATTTATGGGTTCTGCTCAGGGTCAGGGTAGGTTGGCTGAGTTGAAATGAAATGAGACTTATTTATCTGGAAGGTCCACTGGATCCTAGGTATTAGAGGAAGAAGGTTCATGAGTGGAAGCTACTTTTTTTAACCTTATAGATTGCCTGCTCTCCATAGACAACTGTTTCTAGCATTGAATAATCCCATCACATTAAAGTGACATATTGTCTAATTAGTCACTTAGGAAAACTTCCTCAGTGTAACTCAGTTTACTATCGGCAAAATCATAGCAGTGAGAGAACTCTCAAAGCCAACCCTACACTTGAAACAGGAAAGCATCAAAGCAATCCAAAATTGATGGGCTGCCTTTATCTGCTTAGTACCTCTAAGAACACATATTCCACATGTTCTCTTGTGAGCTAGTGTTTCACAGCATTTTCCACCTCCTCTGCTCTTATTAGGAGGAGAAGATGATCGTGGATGAAATGTCAAAGCTTCTGCTGAGCTTGGCCACTTTTAGAGATGTTGTCAGTTTATCAATCCATTGTGACTTTTTATACTCATTTATAAATAAATCTTTTGTGAGCTGCATTCATGAGAAAAATGTGAAGATGAGTAAGAGTGAGATTCCAAAATAAAGAGCAGTGTTTCCTTACTTGGGGCCAAAGTGTTAGCAGAAGCGGAGGTGTTTGGAAATTATTGCTGACTAATCGGGGTTCTTAATGGAAAGTTCATAAACCCTGAAGGTTATGTATATGGAATATTGTATACAGAAGGGGAAAGAACAGTTCCACCTCCCACTAAAAGCAGTCACATGGACCTAATTCCTAATTGATTGATGATGATGTGCATTGTACCTCTCCTTCCTTTGACATGGAATTTCTCTTCCAGCTCTCTCTTTGGTATGGTTGATTCCTAACATGAATATAAGTTGTCAGCCTTTAGTGAACTTGTGTGTTCTGTGGCTGCTGCTGAAGCTGGGTACATAACTAGTCACACCATTTGGCTAATGACTAATGTTTCTGAAGAAAAACAAAAAAAACATTGTATAAAAAAAAAGTTTCCATGTCTTATTTTCCTCTTCCAGAAGATCACTGAGATGGCTAAAGTTTATATGTTGTTTGTGTACTAGAAGAGCTTCTGGTAGACAGTGCAAAGGATGAGGAAAGACAGTAAAGAAGAAAAGATAATGAGCTAACTCCTCTTTGTTGGCAAAAATAATATTGCCGCTTTGCTGCTTTAAAAGCTTTGTATGAAGGTTCCATTTACCTAGAAGCCCGTGTGCTTTCTGGTGAGTTTCCTTGAAGGTTCTGCTCTGTGTGAAGTTAAAGGCCAGCAAAAGCACAGTCTCCAATGCATTGGATGGGATTGTCTCTGCTTCCTGTGGAGTCAAGTTATGAAATGAATGTGGACATTTGTCAAAGTGTATCTTTACACTGAAAGCAATTTGATGCAAGGGTGCAGCATTGCTTTTAAGAGACTGCTGAGAATATATCACACAGGGAATGGCCTCCTTATAGAAGTGCTAGAAAGTCATTTTCAAAGAGATGAAGATGCACAGTGGCCCTTCTTCCTAGAATGCCTTTCTCTTACTTGGCCATCTGCAAAATCCTAATCACCTTTCAGGAAACCTCCAGTGTGTTTGACCTCTCTTTCCTGTGTAGAATTGTTCCTCCTCTGTATCCCTAATATTTGCTACTTAGTTTGTTAATTTCTTGCCTGTTGATAATACTTTTCATAGTAAAACAAATATCTATTGCTTTACTGTAAGTAAGGAATTGTGCTAAGTGTTTTAAGGGTAAACTCTCTTATAACCTGCCTAGCATTTTCTCCATTTTACAGATGAGGAAATAAGGTAAAAATATGAAAAAGAATTAGTGTCTAGCATAGAGCAAAATGCAAAATAAATTATTAGAAGTAATTATATATTGACCTAATGTCTTTTTGAGGTAAGGGCAGAGGTCTATTCATCTGTGTAGTCCTAGCACTGATAGAGTGCCTAAGGTCTAATAGCTGCTTGATATATCTTGATGAAAGATGCGATTGATTGACCAGTTTGTCTGAATCTTCCTAAGAGTTTAGAGTACAGCAAAAGTGATTCAGATTAGATAGAAAGCAGAGCTTTAGGCTGGGTGAGGTGGCTCACACCTGAAATCCCAGCCCTTTGGAAGACCAAGCCTAGAGGATTACTTGAGTTCAGCCTTGGCAACATAGCAAGACTCCACCTCTACAAAAAATAAAAAAAAATTGGCCAGGTGTGGTAGAAGGCACCTGTAGTCCTAGCTACTCAGGAGGCTGAGGCAGGAGGATCACTTGAGCACAGAAGTTGGAAGTTACAGTGAGCTATGATTACGTACTGCAGCCTGGGTGACAGAGCAAGACTCAGTCTCTAAGAAAAAAAAAAAAGTAGAACTTTCTATATCTTATAAAGTATTTTTCTAATCATAAACATAATAGAAGTCCATTAGAGAAAATTAGGAGAATACAGAATATATACTTTTCATAGTCTATCACCCTGAGATAATAATGTTCCTTTCAATCTTTTCTGTGTGCATTTTTAGTCTGAGATCATAATATATATGCAGCTTATATTTTGCTTTTGTGCAATTTCAATATTAGAAATATTTTCCCATACCATCAAAAATTTTTTGTCAGCTTTACTTCTAATTTGGTATATAGGTAAATACATTCATCATGTAAATTTACTTATCCATTCCCTCTATGTTGAATATTTAGGAAGATTATAATTTTTCCCATAGGTAACACTGTAATGAACATTTTGGGGCATATAAAGTCTTTGTGCACATCTTTGATAATAACTATTGGTATAGGAATTCCTAAAAATGGACTAGTGGTCAGTGGGTATCAATGTTTTTAGACTTGATACATGTTGTCAGTTTGCACCTAAGAGAGGTTAAATCAGTTTACACACACAGTAGCTGAGCACACTTACCAACACTATTATTACCTTTTACGTCTCTACTAATTTGATCCACTGAAAAAGACTTGAACCAGACTCAAAAGGCTACATACTGTATTATTCTACTTCTGTGACATTCTGAAAAAGGGAAAACTATAGGGGAAAAAATTGGATGAGAGTCTAGGCATGAGGGAAGAAATTTACAGCAAAGATGTCCAAGGAAACTTTTTACGGGTTATGGAAATGTCCTATATCTTGATTTTGATGGTAGATTCATTACTGTACATATTTATCAGAACTCACTGAACTATAAACTTGAAGAGTAAATTTTACTCTATATGACTTATACATCAATAAATTTGGTTTTTTGTTTGTTTGTTTTTTGAGACAGAGTCTTGCTCTGTCACTCAGGCTGGAGTGCAGTGGCGTGATAAACTTGTTTTTTTTTTTCTAAATGACATTACACTGTGGTTTTAAGTTACATTTCTTTTGCTTTCTAGTAAAACTAGAAAGCAATGAACAGTTGCCTATAGAGTCTGAAAACAATGGTTTTCAAAGGAACCAGAATACAGAAAGTCTATGTAACCCTTGTTTTCTACTGGACTTTATATATTCTGGCCCCTTTGATACCAATTTCTCATTGTGAAAAAATGTAGTGGTATTCTGATCTTACACATTAGTTAACCATTTTATTAATCATTAATATTTCTTCACATTTTATTAATCATTAATATTTCTTCTTTAGAGAATTGTCTTTTCATCCCATTGCGTACCTATCTACTGAGTCTGCAAATTTATCTTACTAATTTGGGTTGACCTTTGAATATTGCCTGTCATACTTAAAAAATGTATTTTTCTAAATCCATTTTTAATTTTATTCATGACCTTTTTTTATATTTATTTGATCAAGCTAAATTAATTGCCATTTACTTTAAGGGTTTATTTAATTTTTAAAGGAGACCTAGATGATAGTAACCTTTGAAACACTGAATTTACTGAAATGTTTCAGGAAATTCTACTTCAGTTTTTCTTGGAAATCTACCAGGTTTGGTCTGGGTAGACTTTGCAAATCATAAAAAGAAAACGATCCCTCTACGCATGAGTGTAGTTGTTGCCTTCCTGAAAGATGCTTATCGGGTACATCCTCTCATCTGATCTTACTGGCACCACTGGGCTGAGTGGATCTAAGCTCATACCTGTAGACTGACACCATTCTTTTTCACAGTGGCAACGGCAATAACAATTTAAACACAGTGCCTTGCAAAGTGATATATATTTAATAGAAATGGGATACAACATTGATCAATGGAAAACCTCATTTAATATTTCCCTCTGCTGTCTGGCTTTTGGTAGTTCTATTTTGTCTTAATTTACTCCATGTGGGATTGAGGAGAAAAAATATGACTTCACTTGTACATTTTAGTAAATATTTATTGAACACTTACGATGTGCCTGGTGGTTTCTAGGTACTAGACACACAATGATTGTATTAGTCCATTCTTGCATTGCTACAAAGAAATACCCGAGCCTGGGTAATTTGTAAATAGAAGAGATTTAGTTGGCTCACAGTTCCACAGACTGTACAGGAAGCATGATTCTGGTCTCTGCTTGGCTTCTGGGGAGGTCTCAGGAAACTTAAAATCGTGGTGGAAGGCAAAGGGGAAGTAGGCTCATCTTACATGGCTGGAGCAGAAGGAAAAGAGATAGGAAGGAGGTGCCATCACCTTCAACCAACCAGATCTCATGATATCTCATCGACTCACTATCATGAGAACAGCACTCAGGGGATGGTGCTTAACCATTTGTGAAGGATCCACCTCCACGGACCCAATCACTTCCCAGCAGGACCCACCTCCAACACTGGGGATTACTATCAAACGTGAGATTTGGGTGGGAATACAGATCCATGGTGAATAAGATAGCCTTAGATAACTGTCCTCATAGAACTAACCGGCAAGTTATGTAGATAGGCAATTAATATATATCAAACAATGGCATAAAACAATTGGAAATTATGATAAGTGCTCTGGAAGGAACAAAGAAGATGTTGCTCCCCTGACACAAGTAGGGATGTGAAGAGTGACAGGATACCCCCTCTTCTCACTTCAGTGTAAGAAGTTTTGTTTGGCTTCAGTCTTCCAATAAACTTTTACTTTCAGGAAGACTTCAGCAGAAGAAAAAAGTCTGCAAACCAGTGCCTTATAGAATTATATACAAATGTGAGAAGCTGAATGATCTCGGGCAAGGCCAGGTTTCCTCCTCTGTGAAATATAAAGGTTATCTCTCCTAGGAGTTGCTGTGAGAATTAGCAAAAATAAATGTATAAGAGGTCAATGAGCTACTGGCCCAAGACTCTGGAGGCCAACAGCCCAGGTTCAAATTCTGGCTTCTCCACTTATTAGCTGCTGCTGTCTCAGGTAAGTCATTTGTCCTTTTGGTGTTTCAGTTTCCTCATGTAGAGAATAAGGATAATAATAGTGTCTACCTCTTAGGGTTCGTTTGAGAATTCAATTTTTAAATAGTGCTTGGTGTGTGGCAGGTGTTCAGTTAAGGTTAACTTCTATCATTGTCATCATATTATCATTACCATCATTGGAATCACTGGTTATGGGTCCTAATACAAGCAAGAGCAAATCCTCTCATGTTCTGTAACTGTGTAATCAGATTATCCTGAAACAGCTAGAACCCTGGCTCTGGAAATACGAGGAATAGGTATGTGGCATAAAAGCAAGGATGTGAGCAGCACAGTGGCTATAGTCTTTCTGTGTAAAAGGGGTCAGGGATCTCATCTCAGTTGCAACTCCATTTCCCTTTCCTGCTTTACTGGGGAGAATGACCTTGAAGGAGGGAGAACTATACTCTGAGTAGATAGAACAGCCTTGGCTACAGCCCAGCTCCGCCCCCCAGGCACAGAGGAGAGCCCTCTGATGTCTCTTGAGTGATTTAGCTTTATTGCCTATTGTCTCTCTCTCCAAATTGCCTTCAGGATGAATGTCCCAGCCAGAACCCATAGAGAGGACACCAGCTTCCCAAGTACCTCACAGATGCGGATGCTCTTTCCTTGTATTAAACATCCCTCAAAGTGACCATTAATGGAGGCTGTATTTTGCACCTTGTGAAGAGGAAATCACACTGCATTAGAAGTTCTGCACTCTGGCTTAGGCAGTGAATTAGATAAGGGATACAGGCTGGGGTGCTTTCCTACTGGGCATAATACCCAATTTATTTTCATTTACATTAATTTCTCTACATTACTGACTGCATGAGGCATTAAACTGTTAAATGCAAGCAATTCCCAATTGCTTGACACAAATAGAAATGTTTAATGAATAACAATAAAAAAGGAGCCTATAGATGAAACCATATGCAAAATCGTGAGAGCATGTTAATCAACCTTTTCCATTGCATAGGGCTTGACAAACTTTCCCTCTCTCCCTCTCTCCGTCCCTCCCTCCCTCCCTCCCTTCCTTCCTACTTTCCTTCCTTCCTTCCTTTTTCCCTCCCTCCCTCCCTCCCCCGCCTCTCTCTCTCCTCCATCCCTCCCTTTCTCTCTCCTTCATCCCTCCCTCCCTCTCTCCTTCCTAAGTTTTCTTTGAAAAGACAAAGCAAATGCATTTAAATGGAATTAAATAGAGCAGTGTAGTATTGGTAACACAACGAATAAAACTGATATGAAAGCCTTTATTTGGAAGATTGCACGAAGGTATAAAAAAATCCCATCTCTGTTTGGCTGTAGCAATGGAATAGTTTGGCTGATGGTATGAAAAGGGATTTTAATTTATGCATTTCAATTACATCTACCAAATGTTTTCCTGGCCTCATTGACCTGTTGGTAGAGGAGTCAACTTAGGAAAAAGAAAGATGTTTCTTTCTCATTAGCACTTCATTCCAAATCTTCCAGTTTCTTGGGGTTACCTCTAGCGGGAGTAGAATCTTAAAGCCTCCATCAAAATTGCTGGATCTTTGTCCCTGACAGTTTTATTCTCACCTACTCACTTCATAGTGTGGGGCGGTAAAATGGGATTTGTTGTTAAGAGAGTCCCAGGTTGGAATCCAGACTCTGTTCGTGAGTAGTATGACTGGGCAAAATTCCTTAACTTCATGATGTTCAAATTTCTTATTTACAAAATAAGCAACAAATACTTCTTTTCCATGATTATTTCCAACATACTGGTAGCTAATGCTCAGGTATATAAAAATACACATAGAAAAGAGACTGGAAGGAAAAATGATAGAATGTCAGCAAAGCTGTTTATTTTTCCTCTTTTTCTGTTTTGCCCTTTTCAACTTTCTATAATATGCAAACATTATCCTCAATAGGAAAATTATGATGTACAAAAGCACATCATTTCTTCGTTCAAGCTATGTAGGTTAAAATAACTATTGAATTTTTTTTTTTCCTCTGACCCATGCAATCTACCCCTTTCTCTTCCTCTTTTGAAAGGAAAGAAGATATGGGATCTATTAATTCCCAATTGTTACTGTAACAAGTCACCACAGATTTAGTGCTTAAAACAACACAGATTTATTCTCTTATGATTCTGGAAGTCAGAATTTTGAAATGAATCTTATGGGGCTAAAATCAAGATGTAGGTAGGTTTGTTTCTTCTGGAGGCCTTGAGTGGGGAAACTGTTTGGAAGCCTTCTCCAGCCTCTAGTGGCTGACCTTAGTCTTGGCTTCTGGCTGTTTCCTCCATCTTCTAAGCCCAGCGCTCCAGCCTCTGCTTCTGTTATCACATCATATTCTTACCATATAAGGGCCCTTGTAACTACATCTGACACACCCAGGTATCCAGCTCAGTCTACCCATTTTAAGATCCTTAATAACATCTGCAAAGTCCCTTTTCCCATATTAAGGTAACGTATGGAAATTTTGTGGGGTGGTGGGGGACAGGCTTCATTCAGCCTGTGATATGTAAGAGCTGAAGGATGAAACAAAAGCTGGGCAGGAAAAGCAGCAACAAAGTTCCTGATGATGTAAAATAACAAACCAAGTGCTTCATCTAGACTACCTGTTCAGTTCTTGTAGACTGTGACTGTATTGGACCCCCTTTCCTGCACTGTCAGGGAATACAAGGCATTTGGATCTGGTGTGAATACAGAAGCTGATGTGTCCTAATTAAAAAAAAAACACACACAAAATCACTATATACCGCAATGAAAAACTATCAAATCCTTTCTCTCAAAATCTGTACAAGGCCAGAAATTCAGTCTAAAATTATTATTATTATTTCTTTGAAATGTCAGTTCTTACTATTAAAAGGCACCAGGAAGACTCATGTCAGAGACTGTTCCTGGATTCAAAAGCAACCTATTTTCTCCAGCTTGGTACTAAGATGTGCCAAGAATGATTTTTCTTTTTTTTAAAAAAAGCAAAAAGGTTCAAATTATTGTTTTTTGTTGCAAAAATGCCAGAGGTTATTAAAGTAACATCAGGAATGGATATAATCAGATCTCATCTATTATTAATGAGATTCTGCCTTAATGTGATCATTATAGGTATGTGCCTTACACCTAGAAGCTATCATCTAACATAATAACAACCTCAAATAATGAGTTGCCAGCGTGATTTTTCTTGTGTGAATGGTTTTACCCATAGGGTTGCTTTTTCCTTTTCTTATAACAACAACAACAATAATAAACCGTAACATTTTAGACAGACAGGTGTAAGTTTTATTTGTAATATAATGGTTACTGTTTAACATCTTTATAGTTAAGATTTGCTACAGAGCCAACACAAAAATGTTTCGAAAACCGTATTATTACTACTCATAATGATGATCCCAGAACTAGAAAAACCTCATATGACTTTCTATAACATCTGCTATATGTGTGTGTGTGAGAGAGATTGAGAGAGAAAGAGAGAGAGAGACACAGACAGTGAGACAGAAAAAGAGAGACAAAAACTATCAAATCCTTTCTCTCAAAACCTTTAAAAGGCCAGAAATTCATTCTAAAATTATTATTATTTCTTTGAAACATGAGTTCTTACTATTAAAAAGCATCAAGCATTCCAAGATATGATTATACTTATAGTTTGATTTACTAAGAAATTAAAAATTATTTTTTCTCATATATAAGCCTTTTAACTGCAATCCCTTTTCTTCGCTAAGACATACGTTAAGAAAGGACATAAATTAAGCCTGTGTGAACAGAGGCAGAGGGAGACCACATCCTGAATAGTTTAGCTTCCAATAGCATCTGTTACAGCAGGTCATTTCAAATAGCTCTGCTGAGGCTTGCTCACAAAATCCTATTTAATCCTTAACACAGTTGAATTCTACAGGGTACAGTTACCTGGAGACCAGATTAGGCAAATTTAAGTGTCAAGAATGCGAGTGGATGCAAAAAGGAGGGAATGAAGCCCAAATATCCGAGTACCTGACAACAGCAAAATCAATGGAGAAAAGCTCAAGGCTGGCCAATTAGATGCTTCACCCCTCAAATGGTTATTCCACTATTTCATCCCTCACTCTCTTTGAAACCCAGTGTTCCTGGGTGCTCTGTGAAAGGGCAACCACTCGTAACTGTGGCACCTTGAGTTTCTGTTGTTTCAAAAGGTTCCAGGAAGAAGTCCAGCTATGGCAAAACAAAAACTGGCTGGAAGCAGAGATGCCTGAGTTAGAGATTAATTTTGGTGAACTCTCCAGATGACCACACTAAAAACCACACCCAGGGAGGAGCTTGTTCGCCATTTTCTATATATGTGGCATATGAAGCAACATGATTGGGGACTGTACCTGTGCTGCCTTTACCCTGCCTTTACATACAAAAACTCAGCCAACTAGCACAACAAAAACCTCCTTTCCACCTTTCTTCCAAGAAACACTGCTTTAGGAATGACCCCCTATGTTCTCCTTATGTGTTGCAAGTAATAAAATCCCCTTGTTAAATCCTCTTTGGTTGTGGTAATAACACCCACCAAGCAATCAAACTCATTTCACTGCCCGAATCCACTTCCTCATAATCTACTTACTCTCAACTCTGCAGGATGACTTCTGTTCCACTGGTCTGGTTTGGGGCAGTCTCCAGTGATTGCTCCAAATTATTCTCTGTAGGATTTAGTGCTGTTGGGTCGGTTGTTTTTTCTGGGGGCTTTCCTCTCCTTTGGCTTCTTTAGCACTCGGCTTTCCTGGTTCTTCCCTTGCCCTTCTTCCCACTGGGCTGTGCTGGCTTCTGTGTCCAATCCACCTTCAAGACATTATCATGTCCTAGGTTCTTTTTCTTCTCCAGCTCCTATGATCAGATCTTTACTGATAAATCCTAAGTTCACATCTTTAGCCCTGTTTCTGCTAATGAGATTCAAACTTAAATTCTCACCCACTTGATGGATGGCTCCATACGAATGCTCCAATAGCATCTCAAACTCTACAAGTCCAGTTTTGCTCACTGGCTTCTCTGCTTTTTCCATCTTCTGTTCTCACTTTTCCATACTGACTCTCTTGGTTAACGGGCTCCTCTTCCTCTGACTCTTTCAGTCTGGAAACATCTTTGTTTTCTTTGCAGTTGCTAGGTTCTGTGCTTTCTTGTTTAACCATGCAACATATCTCTTCCCTTATTTCTATTCCTGCCATCATTACCTGGACAATTAGTAACTTCTTAACCGGCCTCTTGGCCTCCAAACCAGCCTTCACTCTCCTACTAAAACTAACTTTTTAAAACATTGATATTGAGCTTCAAGTTGGGGTAAGATGAAAAAAAAAAAAAGAAAAAATTAAAACATTGATAGAATCATGATATTGCTAGTAGCACTATTTCACATAGTAGTTGCTCAAGAAATGTTACTTCATTACTTCCTTAGCTTCCATGACTTTATCCGGTAAATTGAAATCCAACCTTGGCCTGATATCTTATATGTCTCGTAGAAATAAAGGATGGAGTTTTCATTTGACTTCTGCCTGAAAATCCTCTCACTGATGAATCTCGGCCCCGCTCTAAAGAGTGTTCCCAACATTTGAGGCTCATTTTTCACACTAAAACCTTCTCTGTGTCCCATGGATTGAGCCATTGTCAAGGTATCTAAAGCTCTAAAGTCAATGATGCTCAGAATATAAAATAGACTATGCTGAAAGATAGGACATTGAACCATTTTTGTATAAAGTGGACTATTTAAAATACCTTCTTCTTATCTATAAAATAAGAAGGTTGACATGTGAGCTCTAGGATCTATTCAGCTTCCAAAAGTCTGTTTCTTCCTGGAACCTCATTTAGAGGCTGGGCTGATGTTTTAAAATGATTTTTCCACAAAGAATCACATACTTTTGTGTGTGTGTTCTTTATAGTTTTTTTTTTTTTTTTTTTTTTTTTTTTGAGGTGACCATGAATATGCATCTCTCAGATTTCTAACTGCAGGGAGTATAATTATCCAAGACCCAGCTGCTGGCCTAGGAACTCCATCCCTGCATTTTCTAGGCCATGCTTCCCAAAGGCTGCTGCCAGTCAGTAACTGAGTGTAGCAGGAATATAAAGTAGGTCCATTCCTGGGAGATGCAGTACTCCACTGACTGGTGACTTTGGTTCAAGAACTTCCTGCCGGCCTTGCTGGACTTTTCTTAGAACTGAACTACATTCTCCAGCTGGGCATTGTGGCTCATGCCTGTAACTCCAGCATTTTGGGAGGTTAAGGCAGAAAGATTACTGATGCCAGGAGTTTGAGACCAGCCTGAGCAACATAATCAAATTCTGTTTCTACAATAATAATAATAATAACAATAATAAATTAGCCAGGCATGGTGACATATTATTGTAGTCCCAAATACTCAGGAGGATGAGGTAGGAGGATTGCTTAAGCCCAGGAAGTTGAGGCTTCAGTGATCATGCCACTGCACTCCAGCCTGGGCAACAGAGTGAGACCATGTCTCAAAAAACAAAAATAACTGAATTGCTTCCACCCATTCTTCCTTTCTTCTGTTTCTCTTTCACTCAGGGTTTGATTGCGTTCCCAGCCTCCCCTGGCTCCCTCCTTCTTTCTCTCACAGGGATTTCTGCTAATAAAGTCCTCCCATGTGTTGGTGACTGCTTCTCAGATGGCCTGGACTAACGCACAACTTGCATTTGTCATCATAAGAAGCTCACCTTTACCCACGGAGGAAAATGGAACATTTGATCTAGTTTTAGCATTGTGATGGTTTGAATGTGTCCCTTCCAACATTCAGGTGTGAAACTTAAAGGTCAATGTGGTTGTATCAAAAGGTGGGGCCTTTAAGAAGTAATTGGACTTCGTGGGCTCGCTCCTCTCTCGGAATGGGATTAAGGCCCTTAAAGAAGACGCTTCAAGCAGTGTTCTGCTGGCTAGCCCTTCCACCTTCCGCCACGTGGGTACACAGCATTCCTCCCCTCCAGAGGGGGCAGGACCACCTTGGCACCACCTTTGAAGCAGACGCCGGACTCTCACCAGACAACAAAGCTGTTAGGACCCGGCCGCCAGAACCGTGAGAAATAAATTTCTGTTCTTTATAAACTACCCAGCCTCAGGCATTTTGTTATAGCAACACAAACAAACTAAGAGAAGTATCATCTGCCCATCTGCAATCAGTCCTGCAGATTCTCTTTCCGTTACAAAGGCATACATTCCTTCACCTTTTCGATAAAAAATATTTTTCCCTAAATTACAAAAAATGCATAACATTTGTTGAAAATATACAAATGTAAAAAGAAAAGAAAACCTGTATAACCATTTCTTTCAGGCCTTTTCTACAATAAACAACAACAAAATTTTTTTTTTTTTTTTTTTTGAGACGGAGTCTCGCTCTGTCGCCCAGGCTGGAGTGCAGTGGCCGGATCTCAGCTCACTGCAAGCTCCGCCTCCCGGGTTCACGCCATTCTCCTGCCTCAGCCTCCCGAGTAGCTGGGACTACAGGCGCCCACAACCGCGCCCGGCTAATTTTTTGTATTTTTAGTAGAGACGGGGTTTCACCGTGGTCTCGATCTCCTGACCTTGTGATCCGCCCGCCTCGGCCTCCCAAAGTGCTGCGATTACAGGCGTGAGCCACCGCGCCCGGCCAACAAAATATTTTTTAAATAACAACAACAAAAGTTAGTACATACAGTGATTTAGTAGAGGAGTGACAAATTTTTCTATAAAAATTAGTTAAGTATTTTTAACTTTATTGACCACACAGACTCGGTTGCAACTTTTCAATTCTGCCCTAGTAGACCAAAAGCAGCCACAGCCCACAGCCAACACTTAAGATGGGGCTGTGTTCCAATTAAACTTTGTTTAAAACAAACAAACAAACAAAAACCAGATAAGGAACTGGATTTGGCTTTGGTGCATAGTTTACTGACTACAATTTAGTAAAAGAAACGATCTTGTTAAAAGACTTCATCTGTGGCTGAATGGGAATTTTTGGACGTTATTTAAAATGACCTAGAGAGACATGTAGAAATCAGCCTTCTTTTGCAAAGTGGTAACTGGAGTAGACAGCCTGGTGGTATCCTGGCAAGAATGGCTAGCTTACCGTGGTTGTGGGATTCCAGGCCACAGGGGACAGCCCCTGGGATGTGTGAGGAACTCATGTTTGTATGGAACTTTCTCCCAAAGAACTAGCTGTGACTTAAATTGAGAAGGAGAATGACTAAGCTGACAAGCTGACAGTTACATTGTGGTCTTTTGCTGTTGTCAGGCATGAGTTAAGTAGGTTGCAAACCCTTCCTAATGTGCTTTTCCCATTTAATTTTGTGGCTGCATAAACTTTCATAGCAAATAATGAGTTGGGGCTGCAGCCCAAATGTTATGGACTCTTTATGTATCTGGAGAGCCTGTGGAGTGAGGCGCTGCATTCTAATGACCTGTTTAACCAGCGCCGGCTGGGCCGAGCAAGCTTGTTTTGGCTTGAAGAGGGATTCTGCAGAATGCGAGGGGAACCCACCAGAGAGGCCGTTGGCTTCACTGCTGCCCTTTCCTCTCCACGGAAGCATTTTTCCCCAAGACTTGACAGCTGTTTCTCTTGGGTCAGAGTGAATTTGTCCCTCAGCTAGAATCCTGACTGTGTCTGTCTTGATATGAGTGTTGAAGGATAAATTCTTACCTAGAAGTCCTGTTTTCAACATCCACTCTTGATACTCCTATTTGTCCATGGAAATGAACATTGACTACCTATTTTCTGGCCCATCTGCTGGGATGGCATCGTGCCTGATTCCTGGCAGGGCAGACACACTCCAAAGGGCTGGAATTTTAGTGCACTGTGTTTGGAAGGGTAGCTGTGAGGGGAGAGGAGGGAAGGCAGTGGCACAGGGAAAAGAGAGGCAGGAAATCTGCTTTTCCTTGCCCTGCCTTCAGTCTCTGGCTCCTGGACCCTTCTATCGGCAGTCCCTGCTTTACCCCTTGCTATGGTTTCTTAGGGTTTATTTGTCCTCACCAAATCTCATGCTGAAATTTGATTACCAGAGAGGAGCTGGGGCCTAGTGGGAGGTGTTTAAGTCTGTTCCACAGTGGGTGGGTCTATTCAAACCTACCCCCAAAGTCTGAGGAAACTGAGAGGCTGAAGAAAGAGATTGACACATCCACTTCCTTAGAAACATTTAACAGGGACAGAAGCCATGTCTGTGTCTCAGGCAGTGGTGAGTCAGGATGGTGGATCCCACACCACTACCCCCTAGACCCAGGGCTTGTGTACTATAGGGAAGGGGTGATTCAGAGGGATGTGCAGGACAATTGAAATACAATAATATCGAGGTTCTTTGACTTAAGGGCAGGATTTACTGTTAAGTACCTGCTCTTCCACAGAAACAGTAGGTAAACTGAAAATCTTAGAGGTCTTTCTGGAATGGGGGTAAATCAGAAGTCAACATGGCGGATTAGCTTCCAAGATACAGTTGCTTTAACCTCCACAGGGTTGTGAGGGGACAGATCTCTCATGAATAGATTTATGCCCTCCCTTGGGGTGGGTGTGAATTCATTCTCTATTAGTTTCAGCAAGAACTGGTTGTTAAAAGGAGCCTGGTACCTCCTCCCTCTCTCCTGCTTCCTTGCTTGCCATGTGATTTCCGCACACACTGGCTCCCCTTCATTTTCCACCATGAGTGGAAGCAGACTGAGGCTGTCATCAGATGCAGATGTTGAATCTTTAACTTATAGCTATGAGAATTGTGAGCCAAATAAACTTTTAAGAAAATAATTTTCCCAACCTCAGGTATTTCTTTATAGCAACACAAAATGGACTAATGATTCCTCTCTAGGAATCAAGGCCTTTAGAAAACCTGGGCGTGAGAATTGCATGTGTGTGGGCAAAATGGTAAATGTTAGAATCTGACTTCAATCTCTCCCCAGCTACAAATATCTAGAGGAGTCAAAACAGAGTGCAGTGGAAAAAGCAGATTACAAAATGGTAATGCATGGTGTTACCCTACTAATGTAAAACATTGTGTGTGTGTGTGTGTGTGTGTGTGTGTGTATGTGTGTGTTAGTATTTCTAAGGCAGGTGGTGGAACTATAGGTGTTTTTATTTTCTATTTCTTTTTGATTATGTACTTTCACATTTTTCCACAACAGGTATAGGAATGATAACAAAAAGCAAAACAAGACAAAAATAGCTGCACAATATTAGGTATAAGAAAAGACTTTACTGAAAGACCTAAGCTCTAGGCGAGGAAGAATTTTTAAGCTCTCTGTAAAATATCAGTCATTGGGTGCTGGCAAAGTTCAACCTGGAACTTCAGAACGTGACAGCAAAGACCTAATAGCAGAGGAGATGGGCAGTGGCTGGAGAGAGGAGCAGGCAATGTCAGTTCTCAGAGAATGGTGAAGGGGAGTGGAGCAGGCCAGACCTTTGGAGAAGAGTCAACGGTTTCTGTGTTACTTTCTCTGAGAGGCCTTCAGTTTCCCCCACTACCTCTGTATTAGTCTGTTTTCACACTGCTGGTAAAGACATACCTGAAATGGGCAATTCAGAAAAAAAGAGGTTAAATGGACTTGCAGTTCCACGTGGCCGGGGAGGCCTCACAATCGTGGTGGAAGGCAAGGAGGAGCAAGTCATGCCTTAGATTGATGGCAGCAGGCGAAGAGAAAGAGCTTGTACAAGGACACTCCTTCTTATAAAACCATCAGATCTCATGTCACTATCAGAATAGTATGGGAAAGACCTGCCCCCACGGTTCAATTACCTCACACTGAGTCCCTCCCACAACACATAGGAATTCAAGATGAGATTTGGGTGGGGACACAGCCAAACCATATCAGCCTCTATCCCCAGCCTTCCCTGGAAGCATTGGTTGCTCCTTTTATTGACTCCACAGAAACCTTTTGCATGCTGCTGTCAGAGTGGTTTTCCCCTTGTAGGTGGAATTCACTAATACATTTCAATCCCTCCCTAAAAGGTACATGGTCTCTTGGAGGGAATAAATCATCTCCTCATTGTTTAGAAGAGAACCTGGTTGGTGGTGAAGCTCGAAATAAATCTTTTCATTCCTCTAGCCAGAAAGGCTTTTTTTTTTTTTACAGTTTAGTTAATTTTTAATTTTTTATTCTTTTGTGGTAAAATATACATAATATAAAATGTACCATTTGAATCTTTTTTGAGAGTACGGTTCAGTAGCATTACACATATTCATACTGTTGTGCTCTCATCATCACCATCCATAGCAGTTTTCTCATCTTCGTAAACTGAAACTCCATGCCCATTAAACAATAACCCTCCATTCTTTCCTCCCCACTCCCTAGAAACCACCATTTAACTTTCTGTCTCTATTAATTTGCCTATTCTAGGCACCTCATAAAAGTGGAATCAGATATTTGTCCTTTTGTGAACTGGCTTATTTCACTGAGCATGACGTCCTCAAGGTTCACCTGTGTTGTAGCATGTGGTAGAATTGCCTTCCATTCTGAGGCTGAATAGTATTTCATTGTATGTGTGTATACCACATTTTGTTTAGTAACTCTGAATGGACGCTTGGGTGGCTTTTGACTATTGTGAATAAGGCTACTGCGAACATGGGTGCATAAATATCTGTTTGAGTCTTTCTGTCAATTCTTTTGGGTATATACCCAGAAGGGGCATTGCTCAGAAAACTACTTTTTAAGTGTGGTTGTCACTTGGTGTGAGGCGAAAGGAAGACTAAAAGAGGGCCATAGCTGTAGGACTTAGAGTCAAAGTGTAGTTGGAGAACTATGTACCACAGGTTTACCTACTGAATCAGGATTTTTCTGGAAGCTAGACTAGGAATCTGTATCCCCAGGTGTTCCTGATGATCAGCTAGGTTTCGGGACCACACAACTTCATGATTTTCAAGGCTTGTTTCCACTCTACAGCTGAATAAAATCTGTTACCCCTTGTCACCACAGGACGTCCATAAAATCCTTGGATGGTTTTCTTGCAAATGGAAAACAGAATTTCAAGATTATATTCTCACTGTCTAATTCTCACAGAAGGAGTCAGAATGGTAAACCAAATTGTATGTACTAATGGGTTATTTTTGTCCATGAGGAGAAGTAAAAGCCTCAAAACCACACCTTAAGTACGTTGCCCAACCACTGTCTTCTTTTTTGAGACCAAGCCTCACTCTGTTGCCCAGGCTGGAGTGCAGTGGCATGATCTCTGTTCACTGCAACCCCCACCTCCTGAGTTCAAGCTACTATTCTCATGCCTCAGCCTCCTGAGTAGCTAGGACTACAGGTGTGAGCCACCATGCCTGGCTAATTTTCGAATTTTTAGTAGAGGCAAGGTTTCACCGTGTTGGCCAGGCTGGTCACGAACTCTTGACCTCAGGCGATCTACCTGCCTTGGCCTCCCAAAGTGCTGGGATTATAGGCATGAGCCACTGCACCTGGCCCCCTATCACTGTCTTTACCCTACAACTTTGCTATTGATTTTGTCAGTGTTCAACACAGATCTATAGTAATACTGACTACCATTTATTGTACAAGGGTGTTCCTGACACAGTTTTGGAAGTATTGCATCTAATTTCCTCCCAAATCTTGCAAGAGACATTTTCACCTTCTATTTTACAAATGAGGATACTAAGGCATTGAGTACTTATGCATTTTGCCTGAAGTCACCTCTATGTGTAGGTATGCAATAACACATCAGAAATTTAGAGTCTAAAGTAAACCCAATCTAATGACCTCGTTTTCCAGATTTATAAATAGAGACCAAGAGGCAAAATGTTTAGCAGAGTATCCACACTGGATGGCACTGGGATCAGAATTTGTGTTCCCTGATTCCACTCCTACGTGCATGTAGAGACTCACTCTCCTGAAATTCCTGTGTTTCCTCCCAACTGGGTTGTGAGCTTCTTACAGTTGGTGCTTCCTTTTATACCTCAGTCTCCCTTCATGTGTAGGATAGGATTAAGCACATAATAGGGAATGACTGAGAGAGCAGAAGGGGCAGTGCAGACGAGAGGTAGAAACATGACATGCAGAATGATGCCCCTTAAGCAGTGTGATTTGACTCTATAAATGCAAGGGGGAAGAGTTGTTTCTATTGCTTATCTATGTAGTGGGAAGAAGTACATGGCATTTAGAGCAAAAAAAGGCTTAGATTTTAATCCAATTTCACTGTTTATTCTTTTCAGACTATGAACATATTATTAAACTCTCAGCCTTAGTTTCCTCATCTGTAAAATGCAAAAATTAATACTTACTTCAAGGGGTTATTAGAAATAGAAAGTAAAAGCGACCTGAACAGAACCTGACACATTGAGCACACTAAAAAAAATTAGATCGTTTCCAACCTCCTTCCTAGGAGGAGGAACACCAGTCTCAAGGAGAAGGCTAGTTTATCAGTCACAGGGGCCTGCATTGTCATTGCAACTGGGGCTACTGGAGGTTGAACTTAGGGTCAATTTTTTTGGCCCAGAAAATGTGCCTATTTATATCAAATCAGAAAGGAGCCAGTTATATACCCATGTTGTTCGTAGCATTATTCACGATAGCCAAGGTGTGAAAGCAACCCAAATATCCATCGATGAATGAATGAACAAAATGTGGTATATACACATAATGGAATATCATGTAGCCTTAGAAAAGAAGGAAATTCTGACGCATGCTACAATATGGGTGCACCTTCATGACATTATCCTAAGTGAAATAAGCCAATTACAAATGGACAAATACCACAGGATTCCACTTGTATAAGCTACCTAAAGTAGTTAAACCTATAGAAAGAGAAAACAGAACGGTGGTTGCCAGGGCAGGGGGAAGGGAATTCGGAGTTATTGTTTAATGAATATAGATAGAGTTTACATTTTGCATGATGAAAAAGTTCTGGAGATTGGCTGCACAACAATAGGAAGGTACTTAATGCCACAGAACTGTACTCTTAAAATAAAATGTACAGATGGTAAATTCTATGTCACATGTATTTTACCACAATTTTAAAAATGTTTAAAAAGCATTCCAGGAGCTATAACTATTATTTTATTTCTGCTGCACATAAACCACATCTTTTCTTTCTGAGTCCACCCAGAATCTGAGGCCATTTCTTTGGAGACAGAAGTCCATCCATGCTGCAGCAGGTCGGAAATAGCTTCATAATTTTCAGATTAGCAAACTTTCTCTGCTAATGTCTTGCTAATTATCATATAGACTTAACATTGAACCATAATTATTATCAGTTAATTAGACCTTAAAATTTATCTTTGATAACACCTCTGGCATTTAATTATGTAACTGGTAATTCATGAATGTTATTAAGGGACGTATGACTACAGTGAAGCATATTAGATCTCATATTTGTTTCATATCATATTGATGGTAATAATAGTTTCTTAGTTTTTATAGCTTATATAGATATGACCACATTAAATTGATAGTCTATAAGACAAACAAACATTTTAACAAGTATTTTAAAAGCATATTAAAAAGAGAGAGGCCATGAGAAAAGGAAAAGTGGATGATCATGTCTGATGCCATTTAATGAAAGTTCACAATAAATAAATAGCCTGATTTCAAGGCCCCATTGTAACCTAAAAACAAACAACATTCAAGTACTTATGTCATAAAAAATTAATTCCTACCGTTGTAAAACAGAGAAAAACAATGATCAAACTCTTTCTATTATTGTTAAAGTAGCAAATATGTTCTCCTAAATGCTATATGCACATTAATTCATATTTTAAATATGCTAGTGTACTTTTAGGAAATGTGCAGTGATCTTGCCCAGCCAAGGCCAGTCTCTTTTGAATAATGTGGTTTAAGCTGCTTTTTTTGGGGCAGATCTTGCTCTCTGGAGGCTCAGAGTGCAGTGCAGTGATCCTGCGGCTCACTGCAGGCCTCCGACACTCGGGTTCCCGCAGCCATTCTCTGCCTCAGCCTCCCGGTGGCTGGGGACTGCAGAGCCTGCCACCTCACTGGCTAGTTTTGCTTTAGTAGGGCAGGAGTTCGCCGTGTTAGCCAGGATGGTCTCGATCCTCACAGCCTGTGATCCATGCGTGTGTACTCAAAGTGGGATTACAGGCTTGAGCCACGGCGCTTGACAGAAATGTGGTTACTTTCATATCTTTGTAGGAGAATTAAAAGTCAGCTAGAAATCAGGTTATCTAGTAGGACAGACTGGTAGATTCTAAGCTCCTTGAGGGCAAAGTCCTTTTGCATCTTAATATCATTTACAATTCCTAATGCGGTGGTTCACCCATAGTAGGTATTGAATGAATATTGATTGCCTATTGTGTGAGACAGCTTGGGGGAAAATTAAAGAAACTGCTTTATGCACTTTTCTCTGAAATGGGGACAAAGAAACACACTGTATTAGTCAGGATTTTCCAGAGAGATAGAATGAGGAGGATCGATGGGAGAGGATTTAGTAAGAAGAATTGGCTCATATGATCACAGAGGTGGAGAAGTCCCAGGTTAGGCCAACTGCAAGCTGGAGAACCAGAGAAGCTGGTAGTGTGGCTCAGTCCAAGTCCAAAGCTTCAGAATAAGAAAAACCAACAATGTAGGCTCAAGGACCCCCTGGAATGTTGCTGGTACAAGTCCCAGAGTCCAAAAGCTAAAGGACCTGGAGTTTGATGTCCAAAGGCAGGAAGAGAAAAAAATCCTGCTCTAGAAAGGAGAGAGAAAACAGAGCGAGTCCCCCTTCTTCTGCCTATTTGTGCCAGCCTGGCCCCCTGCTGATTGGCTGTCGTGCCAGCATTGAGGGGATTTTCCTCTCCCAGTCCACTGACACATGGAAACACCCTCACACATAAATACAGAAATGGTGCTTCACCAGCTACTGGACATCCCTAAATCCAGTCATGTTGACACCTCAAATTACCAAGCACATGTATCTTGAGAAAACAAGTCAAGATTATGATGTGGAAAGGAATCTCAGAGTCCGGTGCGTTAGTGGATACTTGGCCATGGAGGACTAGCACAGAGGACTAGCACAGTTTCCTTCCCTTTGCAAACCAGGGAAGGAAACTGTGCTAGTCCCTTCTCACACTGCTATGAAGAAATAACTGGGACTGGGTAATTTATAAAGGAAAGAGGTTTAATTGACTCACAGTTCCACCTTGCTGGGAAGGCCTCAGGAAAACCACAATCATGGTGGAAGGGGACGCGAACACGTCCTTCTTCATACGGCGGCGGGAGAAAGAAGTGCCGAGCAAAGGGGGAAAAGTCCCTTATAAAACCATCAGATCTCATGAGAACTTAGTATCACAAGAACAGCAGGAGGGTAACTCCCCCCATGATTAAGTTACCTCCCACCAGGTCCCTTCCGTGACAGTGGAGATTATAGGAACCGTAATTCAAGATGAGATTTTGGTGGGAACATGGCCAAACCATATCAGGAACTCCAGCAGCAAGGTCAGGTGTGAAAATAAGCTACAGGAAACATATTCAGATTTTGAATTTATACAACTAATCTAAGTCAGAGAGATGGATTGATTTTTAACTCCATGTCTTGATTTGTAATAAAAATATAATAAATTAGCTGGAAGAGTACACTACTTGAAATGTAACACAGATGAGGAAGCTCATTGCTCAAAGCCACACAGAATGAAAGAAATCATTGTCTAAAATCACAGAACTGTGATGCATCAGTCATTAACTGAGAGTTTTTGTAAACGCAATTCTCATTTTTCAATTGCGATATAATGAGGAGATATTAGAAACATATTTTGATAACTTACATTTACTATTCACAGAGGAGCTACTGCCCTGATGCCTTCCTCTTGCTAAGTAGCAGTTGGTTGGTTTGTAGATCATTCTCCCTTAACCATAGTGGACACATTCCAAGACTCCAAGAGGATGCCTGAAACCTCAGATAGTACCAAATCCTATACATGCTTTTTTTTCCCTATAGTGTATACATACCTATGATAAAGTTTAATTTATAAATATGGCACAGTAAGAGATTAACAACAATAACAATAAAATTGAACAGTTATAATAATAAACTGTAATGAAAGTTATGTAGGGCTGGCCGTAGTGGCTCATGCCTGTAATCCCAGCACTTTGGGAGCCTGAGGCAGGCAGATCACCTGAGGTCAGGAGTTTGAGACCAGCCTGGCCAACATGGCAAAACCCTGTCTCTACTAAAAAAATACAAAAATTAGCTGGGCGTTGTGGTACATGCCTGTAATCCCAGCTACTTGGGAGGCTGAGGCATAAGAATTACTTGAACCTGGGAGGCAGAGGTTACAGTAACCTGGGATTGCACCACTGCACTCCAACCTGGGGGACAGAGCAAGACTCGGTGTCTCAAACAAAAACAAAAACAAAAACAAAAAGAGTTATGTGAATGTGGTCTCTCTCTCTCAAATCATCTTATTGTACTGTACTCACCTATTTTCAGATGGTGGTTGTCTATAGAGAACTGAAACCATGGAAAGTGAAACCAGAGACTACTGTAAATACAGCCTAAGGGTCAGAGTGAGAAAACACTTAACTCCTTTCCTTTCTTAACCTGATCTTTTTTCTTATTTGAGTAAACTGATTTACATTTTCTTTCCCTGAAATAGGTGATCCTTTCACAGACAGAAAGAATATAGATGGTCAACATGCTTACTCAAAGAGCTGGGTCGTAGGCCATAGGGCTGAGTGGAAAGAAGCAAGGATAGTTGTGACTATATGAGTATACCTAACTGTGTGTGATCTTGGGAAACTCATTTAACATCTCTGAGACTATATCCTCATTTGTAAAATGGAGCAATTAATATCTTTAGGGCAGGGTTGTTGTTAGGATAAGAGAAAATACATGTAAACATACGCCATTTAGTTGATGCTTAATAAAGGGTAGCTAATTTTCCTTTTATGATTGTAAGGAGTTGAGATGCAAATTGCAATGCCACTGAGAAGGGAAATCAATTAACCAATGAGGAACACAAAAATAGGAGTAAAACCAGAAAGACAAAACCATGAACTCACAGAAGCTGTAGATGTGCTTTGGTGAAGGAATAGCTTTGTTTACCTGAAGCAGCTAAAATGTATTTTGTATTGAGAAGAAGAGAGTGATATCATGTAAAGGGGCCCAGATGAGACTGGAAACATGGGTTCTGGGTCCACTTCTTCCTGTGGATGGTATGACCTTGAATAAGTCACTTAAATGTAAAGAAAGGAGTTTGAGTGACTCTCTCAAATTCCTTCCAGTCCTATGATAATGGAGGCCTGGAAACAGGAAAAGTAGAGTTTGGATGCAGACACAAAAAAATATTTTATTTTGGATTCCAGCTCTTTCAGCCTGTTTCTTTCTGTAAAATAGTATAAAGATCTATATTTTGTTGAGGTTATTGAGAAGAACTACATAGTAGACTATGAAGTTGCCTCACAGTGTGATGAGCATTTTTCTATTTCCCTTCCCTTCTTTTTAGCCACATTACATGTCAAGAACTACATCTCAGGCTTTTTAGTTGTGGAGACATGTATGAAATAGGCCTTTGATAAGTGTTGACTGATAATGATTTTCTCTTTTCTGATTTTCCCGGAGAGAACTCCCTTCTCTTTTGTGGCATTTCATCTTCCTGTTTACTTGTTCCCAAATTCCTTTCACTAGGCTATTCCTGACTTAGATAACCAAGGCAAAGCATTGTCTGTTGAAGACCATGTCACCAAAAGCGGGATGAGGATTCTGAGGTGTTTGCGTGTGTGTAGGTCTTTTACCATTTTGTATAAACCAGATTAGTTCAAATTGAATACTTGTTCTTGGGAAAGGAAAGAAACTTTTAGCAAGATGAGCAGTATGGTATCATATGTAGTAGACTCAGAGTTAGCCAAACTTGGGTTTAAATCTGACCTCTCATTTCCTAGTTCTGTCCCACTTAACCCCTCTAAGAATCAGTTTCCTGAGTTTTGTGGGGCTAATAACATTATTCACTTCATTATTCATTATTGTAGGGATTAAATAAGATGATATTTGTGATATACTTTGCATAATACTTGGCATAAAGTAAATGCTTAATAAACAGGTCTATGTGTTTCAGACCGAACACATACTTTTGTTAAATAAAATTTATGAGAGGTCATTGTTTTGAAGTAAGTTCTGACATTAGGCTCCAATAGAACAGACCAAACCGAAATGGGGTCACTCATGCTAAGGTTTCATGTTACCAAATTGAAATCGTCATCCAACCTTCTGAGAAATCAAGAGAGAGAGATGACAGCCACAATACTCAAACAGGCCAGTTTTAGCCAGCATGATAAGGAAGTCCCCTCTGCTTTAACTCTTATAAGGAAGGTAACCTGAAGTGACCTGATGTTAACCAAGCTGTTTCTTCTGTTGTATTATGCTATTTTCTTGTTCCTGTTCAAGGTGCCTTATGAAAACTGAATGTTCTGCCATGCCCAGTGGAGTGTCTTTTCTAAGTCTTTAGATGAGATGCTGGCCAATTCATGAATCACTAATAAAAGCCAATTAGATTCCTTAACTAAATTTGTTGAAATTAAAAAAAAAGAGATAGATTTTAGAGATGAAGAGAGTGAAGCTCGGGGGAATTGGGAAACTCATCTAGGTCGTTGCATCATAGGAAAAATAGGTCTTTGTTCTCCTGATTCCCAAGACTGGAAATTTCTATTTGTCTTTCTATTTCATCACCCTTCTGAAGTTAGTATTTAAAAATCACTGCAATACATCTGCTACATGAATCATATTTCTGATGAATTTTTCTATTCACAATGCTTAGTATCTAAAAACTCTGAATAATAAAAAGGAAATCTGTTGCAGGTCGTATTAATAGTTTATCAAGCAGAAAGTAACGGAATATCGTATTAACATCATTTTCCTTTTACGGGATCTGGCTACTGCCCCCTGGGGCTAATAATATGTAATTACACTTCATGAAAGTTGTATTTAACATTTAGGTTTGAGTCCAATGTTGATAGAAATTAAACTTGTTGCCCTCCAAACATCTATGCACATTGTCTGGATAGGAAATAGAAGGTTGCAATCCAGAGTCCACCTAGGCATACCAATGGGTAGCAGAATGATTTCATCTTTTAATTGAAAGTAATCCATTTCTCAGAAACCATCACAGGCAATTTGGCACAATTGAACTTTGTCTTTAACCTTTTACTATGATTTATGTGATTAGGCCAATGGAGGAAGTGGTTTTCAACAGCATGATTAAAACACTTTGAGGAAATAATTTCTGTCTTCAAGCACCTTGCATGAGTTTTTTTTTCAAGTGTTTGTCCTTTCTCATCAAAGGGAGAGTCAGGAAATGGAGAAATACTGACTTTTAAACATTGTCTTAGACAGAAATGAAAGATCATAAAACAGCAGGGCCAAAGCCAGGGTGCTGGTCTTTAGCAGACCTGTGCAGCATGATTTCCTGCCCGATGAACAGCAGAACTAGAGATGTACTAATTTCAGTATTTTCCAAATCTAAGAATTTTACCCATCGGTCAGGGATTTTTCAATTTTACTAAGCAAAGATTAAATTTCACCAACTTTTCAATTTTATTAAGCAAGGATTTATTTAAAAATAAACAACACTTTGTGGCTACCATCTACTATGAACCAATTTTATAAAATAAAGAACACTTTAATATCAGAAAAGTAGGAAGGACGCAGTTTTATAATAATGGACAATTTTATTCAACAAAATACGGTTGTTCCATTAGTCTTTGGTTTTCTCATTTTGCCAGGTGGTAAAATTGGGTAATGGACCAG
Organism: Papio anubis; assembly: GCF_008728515.1. NCBI lineage: Eukaryota > Metazoa > Chordata > Mammalia > Primates > Cercopithecidae > Papio > Papio anubis. Next base: position 55,229,759 of record NC_044988.1, on the reverse strand, counting down.
GTTTAATGTTCCCTATTGAAATGATCTGCTCAAGTTCAGACTAAATTTTAGGCTGAAAATATTTCACTCTGCTTCTGTATTTGCCTCTGTGCTTCGGAACATGTACAGAGGCTCCCAGATAGTCTTCAACATGCGTGAAATTTATCGGCAATATATATTCTGCCACATTTTTGGGAGTAGGGAGGGTTGTTGTAAGAATTCAGCTAAATGTAGCAAATTTTGCAAATCTCAAGATTTTGAGTAATCATTCTGAACTCTGTCCTTTGCCATTTTCTTTTGAGAAACAGAATCTTACGCCACTGCCCCAAAGTACTTTATATCTCAACAAAAAGAAAAAGGTTTTTTTTTTTTTTTTTCTGGAGAGAGTAGGTTGTGGGTGACCTATCTGAGTTCACTGGCTCACTGAACAGTGATTAACATTTAAAATGGATGCAAACTAGACTCCTAATTAAAGCCCAATAATGTAGGACTTTGAACCTGTTCACTGCCTTTGGAAATAATCATAGATGCTGGCTGCTTATCATGAAAAAGTCATTATGGTAAATGACCAACTCCCCCACCTTCTCCTTTCCATCAACTGCAAAAATGATTCTCCATTGCAAAGATTTGCAAATGGTGCATGTTGCAGTCACATGTCTCCTGGTAGCTGTAATTGTTATGCAAATTTTCTTGGCTCAGGAATAATAACATTTACAGAGCTCCTGTTACATGTGAATTTGCAAGCATGAACTGAATTCAGGGTGGGTGGACACTGGTGTTGATCTGAGAGTTCGTCAAGAACTCTCAATGGCAGTTTGGACACGGCAGCATTAAAAAGGGAGTGGCCCTTCCTCCAATTCCTTATTCTTCCTCCTTTGCTTTGCTGACTCTTTGTGGGAAAGGGGATATGAAGCGCTGAGAGGGAATAAAAAAAAGTAATGGAATCCAAAATAGGTCAGAGGACAGAAATATTCAGGAACCAAATACTAGTTGCAGATTGAAAAATTAAAGCCAGTTTGTCAAAGGTAGAGAATCCGAATAACAAAGACAGCCTCAGTGGAGAAAAAAGGGAAATGTGAGAATGAACATTTATTGTGCCCCTGGTAAGTGCCAGAGACTCTTGTATATAGGCTACATATTTTATCATTGACCTATATAATAGCCTGATAAAATAGGTTGTGTTTTCTTACAGGTGAGAAGCCTGAGGTTCCCAGAGATTTGTGTACATGAGGAAGGTTATCCTGTCTCAGAGCTAAATTTCAACTCTAAATATATCTGATTTGAAAACTTTCCCATCTCCAAGTTTCCTTTCAAAATTACTCAAAAATGTACCCATTGAAATGAACTTCCAGGAAACGTGATTTCAGAGCAGTGGTTTCATTACCTTATTTCCTTGGACTTCAGTGACACAGAGATGATATGGCTAAAATGGCTGTTTATTGCCTAAGCAGCTGCTGACATGACCAGCACACCATGGTCCTGAAATGGAATGCAATGGAATATGTGGCTACAAAGGGGGTTTGGGAGCTATTCCACATGGTTCATCAAGACCTCTCACTGTGTTCTGTGGGTAATTTAATGTTTACGAAGGAAATACTGAAATGTGCCAGCAAATGATCATTTTCACCTTTGGGAAATCACTCATTTGATGGGGACATTTAAGGAATTTATGTTATTCTTTGAAGACTTATAAACAGAAAAAAAGTGATTATGAGCTATGATAAAAGAAAATTTCCCCTCTTCTCTTGTCCATTTCTCTGGTCTGGCAGTCTTTCTCAAATATTTGTGAGATACAGGACAAGGATACAAATAGAGGCCATTTAGGCTCCACAAATAATTACCCTCTGTCTCTCCATCTCAGGAGTGGGGCTGTGTACTCTGGTGGTATAGTTTGTATTCTGGAGGACAGACCTGGGAAGGAAAATCATACAGGGCCTAGAAGTAATTTGAGGGCAATATGGGGAAAGGATTTTAGGGTCCCTGGAACACAGAGGTTGGTTAGTAGAGGGGAGTAAGGGTTCTGGATTGACATGTCCTATTGGCCACACAGACTTCTCACCCCAGGCGAAGCTCTGTGGCTGGAGGAAGATGACAGAGTGGTGGCTTTTAAGCACAGGACCCAGGACATGGTTGGAAGTATGTACAGACACACACATATAGACACATGCTTGACCAAACCGCAGATCACCTGTAATTTTTCCTCTGGGGTAACTTGACAGAGCAGAGACTTTGTTCTTCATTTTTTCTAGCTCTTTTTTCTCATTTTTTCTAGAACTAGAAAAAATGTTCTTCATTTTTTTCTAGTGATGATTTCTTTTCAAGATGGTATAATTTAAGTAAAATAAATATTCTTTATTTTTCTTCCAACTTTTATTTTAGGTTGGAGGGTATATGTGCAGGTTTGTTACATGGGTAAACTGCACGTGGCTGAGGTTTGGTATAATTGAAGAAATATTTACCAAGCAAACAGAAAGAAAAAAAAAAAAGCAGGGGTTGTAATCCTAGTCTCTGATAAAACAGACTTTAAATCAACAAAGATCAAAAAAGACAAAGAAGGGCATTACATAATGGTAAAGGGAGCAATGCAACAAGAAGAGCTCACTATCCTAAATATATATGCACCCAATACAGCAGCACTCAATACAGGAGCACACAGATTCACAAAGCAATTTCTTAGAGACTTACACCGAGACTTAGACTCCCACACAATAATAGTGGAAGACTTTAATACCCCACTGTCAATATTAGACAGATCAATGATACAGAAAATTAACAAGGATATTCAGGACTTGAACTCAGCTCTGGATCAAGTGGACCTAATAGACATCTGCAGAACTCTCCACCCCAAATCAACAGAATATACATTTTTCTCAGCACCACTTTACACTTATTCTAAAATTGACCACATAAGTGGAAGTAAAACACTCCTCAGCAAATGCAAAAGAACAGAAGTCATAACAATCCCTCAGATCACAGTACAATCAAATTAGAACTCAGGATTAAGAAACTCACTCAAAACTGTACAACTACATGGAAACAGAACAACCTACTCCTGAATGACTACTGGGTAAATAATGAAATTAAAGCAGAAATAAATAAGTTCTTTGAAACCAATAAGAACAAAGACACAATGTGCCAGAATCTCTGGGACACAGCTAAAGCAGTGTTTAGAGGGAAATTTATAGCACTAAATGCCCATAGGAGAAAGGAGGAAAGATCTAAAATTGACACCCTAACATAACAATTAAAAGAACTAGAGAAGCAAGAGCAAACAAATTCAAAAACTAGCAAAGGACAAGACAAGAAATAACTAAGATCAGAGCAGAACTGAAAGAGATAGAGACACGAAAAGCCCTTTGAAAAAATCAATGAATCCAGGAGCTGGGTTTTTGAAAAGATCAACAAAATACATAGACCACTAGCCAGACTAATAAAGAAGAAAAGAGGGAATAGACACAATAAAAAAAATGACAAAGGGGATGTCACCACTGATTCCACATAAATACAAACTACCATCAGAGAATACTATAAACACCTCTATGCAAATATACTAGAAAATTTGGAAGAAATGGATAAATTCCTGGACACTTACACCCTCCCAAGACTAAAACAGGAAGAAGTCAAATCCCTGAATAGACCAATTACAAGTTCTGAAATTGAGACAGTCATTAATAGCCTACTAACCAAAAAAGCTCAGGACCAGACAGATTCATAGCCAAATTCTACCAGAGGTACAAAGAGGAGCTGGTACTATTCCTTCTGAAACTATTCCAAACAACAGAAAAAGAGGGACTCCTCTCTAACTCAATTTATGAGGCCAGCATCATTCTGTTACCAAAACCTGGCAGAGATACAACCAAAAAAGAAAATTTCAGGCCAATATCCCTGATGAACATTGATGTAAAAATGCTCAATAAAACACTGGCAAACTGAATCCAGCAGCATATCAAAAGGTTTATCCATGACGATCAAGTTGCCTTCATCCCTGAGATGCAAGCCGGGTTCAACATTTGCAAATCAATAAATGTAATCATAAACAGCCAATGACAAAAACCACATGATTATCTCAATGGGTGCAGAAAAGGCCTTCGATAAAATTCAACACTCCTTCATGCTAAAAATTCTCTATAAATTAGGTATCGATGGAACGTATCTCAAAATGATAAGAGCTATTTATGAAAAACCCACAGCCAATATCATATTGAATGGGCAAAAGTTGGAAGCATTCCCTTTGAAAACCAGCACAAGACAAGGATGCCCTCTCTGACCACTCCTACTCAACATAGTATTGGAAGTTCTCGCCAGGGCAATCAGGCAAGAGAAAGATATAAAGGGTATTCAAATAGGAGGAGGAGAAGTGAAATTGTTTCTGTTTGCAGATGACATAAGTGTGTATTTAGAAAACCCCATTGTCTCAGCCCAAAATCTCCTTAAGCTGATAAGCAACTTCAGCAAAGTCTCAGGATACAAAATCAATGTGCAAAGATCATAAGCATTCCTATACATCAATAATAGACAAACAGAGAGCCAATCACAATTCACAATTGCTTCAAAGAGAATAAAATACTTAGGAATACAACTCACAAGGGATGTGAAGGTCCTCTTCAAGGATTACTACAAACCACTGCTCAAGGAAATAAGAGAGGACACAAAACAAATGCAAAAACATTCCATGCTCATTGATGGGAAGAATCAATACCGTGAAAGTGGCCACGCTGCCCAAAATAATTTATAGATGCAATGCAATCTCCATCAAGCTACCACTGATTTTCCTCACAGAATTACAAAAAACTACTTTAAATTTCATATGGAACCAAAAAAGAGCCTGTATAGCCAAGACAATCCTAAGCAAAAAGATCAAAGCTGGAGGCATTGCACTACCTGACTTCAAACTATACTACAAGGTGACAGTAACCAAAACAGCATGGTACTGGTACTAAAACAGATATATAGACCAATGGAACAGAACAGAGGACTCAGAAATAGCACCACACTTCTACAACCATCTGATCTTTGGCAAACCTGACAAAAACAAGCAAGGGTGAAAAGATTCCCTATTTAATAAATGGTGTTGGGAAAATTGGCTATCCATAGGCAGAAAACTGAAACTGGACCCCTTCCTTACACCTTATACAAAAATTAATTCAAGATGGATTAAAGACTTAAACATAAGACCTAAAACCATAAAAACCCAGGAAGAAAACCTAGGCAATACCATTCAGGACATGGGCATGGGCAAAGACTTCATGACTAAAACACCAAAAACAATGGCAACAAAGGCCAAAATTGACTAATGGGATCTAATTAAACTAAGGAGCTTCTGCACTGGAAAAGAAACTATCATCAGAGTGAACAGGCAACCTACAGAATGGGGGAAAATTTTTGCAATTTATCCATCTGACAAAGGGCTAATATCCAGAATCTACAAAAAACTTAAACAAATTTACAAGAAAAAAACAACCCCATCAAAAAGTGGGCAAAGTATATGGACAGACAGTTCTCAAAAGAAGACATTTATGCAGCCAACAAACATATGAAAAAAAGCTCATCATTACTGGTCATTAGAGAAATGCAAATCAAAACCACAATGGGATACCATATCACACCAGTTAGAATGGTCATCATTAAAAAGTGAGGAAATAACAGATGCTGGAGAGGATGTGGAGAAATAGGAATGCTTTTACACTGTTGGTGGGAGTGTAAATTAGTTCCATCATTGTGGAAGACAGTGTGGCGATTCCTCAAGGATCTAGAACCAGAAATACCATTTGACCCAGCAATCCCATTACTGGGTATATACCCAAAGGATTATAAATAATTATTGTATAAAGGCACATGCACATGTATGTTTTTTGGGGCACTATTCACAACAGCAAGACTTGGAACCAACCCAAATGCCCATCAATGATAAACTGGATAAAGAAAATGTGGCACATATACACCATGGAATGCTATGCAGCCACAAAAAAGGATGAGTTAATGTCCTTTGCAGGGACATGGATGAAGCTGGAAACCGTCATTCTCAGCAAACTAGCACAAGAACAGAAAACCAAACATTGCATGTTCTCACTCATAAGTGGGAGAACACATGGACACAATGAAGGGAACATCACACACTGGGGCCTGTCGGGGGTTGCGGGGTTAAGGGAGGGATAGCATTAGGAGAAATACCTAATGTAGATTATGGGTTGATGGGTGCAGAAACCCACCATGGCATGTGTATACCTATGTAACAAACCTGCACATTCTGAACATGTATCCCATAACTTGAAGTATACTACTACTACTACTACTACTACTAATAATAATAATAAAAGAATAAGGCCCAGACAGGTGGAGAGACGGCAGGATATGTGGGAGAGGTAAAGGCCTGCATTTCTATTTTGTCATTAATTTCTTTTTGTGGAAATAATTACATGACTTCTGCTTTATGTTAGTTGACTTGGTGTATGGCTAAAGGAAACTGTTTAGCAAAATGGATAAGATTCTGGATTATGGAGCATGCTTCTTGGGTTTGATTTCCAGAGCTGCCATGTGGCAGCTGGGTGATCGCTGTAGGCTGGAAAAGGAATACTCAAGAGAATATTCATGTTCTAATTCCTGGAACCGTAAATGTTACCTTATATGAAAAAACAATCTTTCTAACATGATTAAGTTAGGGTTCTTGAGATAGGGGAGGTTATTGTGGATTATTGGGGTGGGCTCTAAATGTAATCATGTGTGCTTTTAAGAGGGATTTGGAAGGAAATTTTGCACAAACAGAGAGAGAGAGAGAGAGAGAAAGAGAAAGAAAGAAAGAAAGGAAAGAAAGAAAGAAAGAAAGAAAGAAAGAAAGAAAGAAAGAAAGAAAAAGAGAAAAAGAGAGAAGGTGGCAAAGTGAAGACTGGGGCAGATTTGGAGTTATGCAGCCATAAACCAAGGACTCTGGCTGCCATCGGATACTGTAAGAGGCAAGGAATGGATTCTCTCCTAGAGCTTCTGGAGGAAATACGGCTTTGCTGACACTTTGATTTCAGTCCAGTGATACTGATTTTCCGTCCTCCAGAAATGGGACAGCATAAATTTCTGTTGTTTTCAATCATCAAGTTTGTGGTAATTTATCATAGCAGCCATGGACACTAAAACAGTGATTTTAGGCAAGTTAAAGTACTCCACTTTAACTCAGTTTCCTCAGTTGTAAAATGTAAATAATAATATTCTCTAACTCACAAGGTTCTTATGAAGATTAAAATTATGTTTATGTATTTATGATGCAAGATAAATATATGTATATGACTTTAATCCTCACAATAACCCATGCAAGATAGATATTCTTATTTATTTGTACATATATTAATTATATATGTATGTTCCTCTTGAATATTCTACACACATTCCTGGAGGCAGAGTATTCTAAGGCCCTAGGGACCTGCGGTACCATAAATTGAAGAAACCTAGGTCTCTAAATTACCATGTGGAAGAAAGCTATCCATTGCTGGGAACACCTGTATGGGATTAACATGAGAATAAATAGAGGTTTATAGTTGTCTATTGTGATAAGCCATTAATTTGATGGCTTATTGTTATAGTAGCTAGTATTATGCAACTAATACAACTACAGAGTTATTTGCACTTGCATAAAGTGAAAAGGTCACCAGCCAGATTTTCTAGACCTTATATCTTGTTTGTGGAGAGTTTGTCCAGGAAAAAATTGTTGATGTGTACCTAGCAATTTTAATCTTGAAGTTACTGGAAGAAAATGAGCACAGAATCCATAAAGGCCATTTTCAGAGAGTCACTTTTCTGATTCCAGTTACACTCTAATTAATATCATGAAGCGTTAGCAAACGACGTAAGGAGCAATTATTAGCTATCAGATTCTGGTTTTGGGAGAGAAATGATGGTATACTGTGCATAATTTTTGCATCATTAAAAATTCAATCCCATAAGCATAATGACTCAAACATCAAGTCCTGACAATATCTGCAGATGATAAACTATGGTATGTAAGAAAGCAATTTACTAGGTAATGATGCAATATTTTCTGTATTTAGACAGAATTTTGCCCAAAAAGGCAAAATGATATTTTATATCAAATTATTTCCAGTCAAAGATTAGCTGAAGAATAACAAAAATTACTTCGTGGTATTCACTTTTATATTCAAGGTAATTTAATGAGAAAGGCATAAATTTCTTTGGCAAGTAGACCCATTGTTGAAGCTTACTAACCTTCATGACCCTACTAACTGTGTGAACTTGAGCAAGTTTCTCAACCTCACACATTTTCGGTTTTACCACCTGTCAAAATGAGATACTCTGCCTTAGCTCATCAAACTTTTGTGCAGATTAAATGAGATAACATAGTTAAAACACTGAACACTGAGTCCAGCACATTGTAGACATGTCATAAGTGTTAGTTCCTTTCTTCCTTCTTTTTTCCATGTTGTTGAGTTCTCTTCCTGAGGAAAGTACCTAAAATGAGATTCTGTTACTACTGCATAAAACCAAGCTCACGGGATGAATCACAGTGGGAATCAAAAACTCCTGATTAAAATCTCCCAGGAGCTCTTGAAGACATGTCTGTGAGATTTCTGAGCTCCAAGCCAGTTAGTTACTGATACCACATACCGCCAGCCTTTATGGAGTTTGCTAAGATTTCCAAGAGGATGGGAGACTTACTGGCATTTGTGTCTGTCTTCTTTTTTTTCTGGGAGTTGTCGTAATTCCCTCAGTGATGATTTTATGTCTTCAAGGAAATGAAATGTGACTTATGTATGAGACCAGAGTATTAGGGCATGCACTAATGAGAACAACATCATGGATTTGATCTTGATCAATTCCAGACCCACAGCACTGCCATCCTAATCTCTGACTGGTCATCACACAAAGGTTTACTCTAGGTCCAAGTTGGGACTAGGAGTGAGACTGCAGTGTCATTAATAATGCATCTGGTCCCATCCCTGTCATACTGCAGTGGCCAATAAGTGCTTGCCCTTCCACTGTGTGAGGAGACATCTTGGTGTAGTGGAAATTGCCCCGGTTTTAGAGCCAGAAACACCCATGTTCCCATCCCCATTCTGTCACTGACTAGCTAAGAGGTCTTAGGTTACTTCTCTGGTACTCAACTTCTTCATCTGCAAAGTGGGGGATAATAACACTAAATCTAGAAGGTTACTTTTAGGACTAAATAAAATAATACATAAATATTACTCCCTTCTCATTCTTCTTAGCTCCTAAAATATATCACATAATCATGTATGATATTATCAAAATAATATAAAGGAATAGGCTCTGGTTTAGTCTTGAGGTAATTAATTAACTATTGTAATGGGTATGCAGAATTTCTCTGTTGCTTCTCAGAAGCTTTATGTATTTCAGAAATTTCTTACATTTTTGTGGTTATTGGAAGTGACCTTTCTTGTTTTCAAGCATCGTATACAAGCATATTATGTTTATTTAAAAACATTTAATCTTTTGATTTGTAAAGGGAGAGGGAGTATGCTATATGTTCAGTCCATCATCTAGAAACTGGAAGTCCTATACTTGCAAATGTTTTTAGCTTCTTAATTTTCTTCTTTTTACTTGAGTTTCCTCTTAATTAAGAAGATTGTGCATAGTAGCAGTGTTGGGGCAGTGTGGTGCTGGGAAAGAATCATGGATATATTAACATTTTTACTTATACAATGTGAGGTTGAAAGAAAAAGAGAAAAATTATGCATGAAAGCAGAATAAAAAAAGATTAGAAATAATGAAATAGTTCCCTTCAGACATTCAAGATTTGAAAGAAGACTTAAGGCTTAGGGATTTCCAAAGAGGTAACAAGATAAAAACAAAGAAATTCAAGGGATGGAAACATCTTCCCAGTTCTGCCATTCCCACTTGGTCATTTGGCCAGCTGGCATCAGGTCTCTGGGCCTTGGTTTTCTTATCTGTAAAATGGTAGTGAACGAGGGCTATTACTTGGGTGATTTTAATTGTCTTGTTCATGTCTTGTAACAATTAAATCAACACCTGATTCATCAAATCTCTGGGGAATTCCTTGCTGGAAGTTTAAAAATAGAGTTCTGTGGAAAAAAACAAATGATGAATCCAAGATATGAACATGCCATTTTGTTTGAAAAGAGGGAATAAGAGTGAAATGCTAGAAACCAAAGATAATAGACTATTTTTAGCAGGAATATTAATATAGAAGTAGTAAACTGTGAAACTTTAAGTTTGGTGTGACCTAGCCACAAAAAATGAGATTAATCACTCTGAGCAATTAAACAAATAATCATATGGAAACAGTGTCCATTTTTAACAGTGACTGTCTGCCTCACCGCCTTTGTGGTAATAAGGTAGATATAAATAAATAAATTGATTTTTGAGAAAATGAGGCCAACTCACTAAATATGTAATTTATATGTATATACACACATGCATACAGCTACAAAAACTATCACTGAATACCAATAACTAAATATGGCTTGTCCATGTGGATACTGTGCCTAAGTGTCTTATCAAACAATAGATCATAGAAGAAAAATTGAAAGTAGAGTGCTTTTTGAGTAAAAGAGGGTTAGACATTAGGACACTACCTTATATCTTTGAATACCTTATATCTCTTTGTGTCTTTGAAGATTTGTTTTTGTATTATACTATTAATGAAAGAGTAGAACAGAAAGGGGAATATGATCGAAGTTTATTCTTCCTTGCTCAGAGTGAGGAAATAGCAGCTTTCAAAAGGTAAAAGCCAAAGAATCTGAAAGGGGTGGAACAAAAAAGATTGATGATTGGAATAAATGGAGATTTCCTCAATTTTTTATTCAGCAGATATTTACCAATGGCCTTTTATGAACCGTACCCTAAAAGCTTCACAAAGGAAAAGTGAATAGGCAGAGGAGAATTTGATGTTTTTAAAAGACATATATGACCTGATGTGGAATTAATATACCAGTATGTGAAATATCCAGGAAGAGAATGTAAGTGGGGAGTGAGGGGTAAAGGTGAGAATGTGTGGGAAATGAGATGGGGGAAAAATGACAGTTCCAGAAACCATATGGGAAGAGAATATGAAATGCAGAATTGTCTTAGATAAAAATGTCATGAACGTTGGCAAAATAATTAGAAGCTGGGCTGCCAGAAAGCAATGGAAAAGAATATGGTTAACATAAAAATATATTGACAGGCTTGATGGAGTTATTGTGATGATCACACCTGGAATTAAGGCATCATGGAGGAGCTAACTGGAATGAGACAGAAGAACTACAATGGGCACAATACAGTATATATTGTGATGAAGGAGGAAGCACACATTTATTTTTGGTAAGGAAAGAGCATGACTCTTACATGCTGTAAACAGGAGAACGTGAACTTACAGAAGGTGAAGAGGAAAGGAACCAATTTTTTGGCCTTACTGTCTTTAAGCCACTTGACATACGTCATCTCATTAAGCATAACAGCTCTAGGATATTATACCCATTTTGCATAAGAAAAAACCCAAAGCTCAGAAATTTTAAGTAATTGGCCAAGATCACACAGCTAGTAAGTGGCAGTGCTGGAATTCCAACTCAGGTGCACCTGCTTTAAAAGTAAGCAAGGGTGTAGTGGTCAAGATCACGCCAGGAGACCAAAACCACACCTATTCATTTTACTGAATTGAATATTAAAAATTGCATTCAAGGTGTTAATGAGCTGAAAATGCAAAAAGTGAACATTAAGATAATCACAGAAGTGGCAGCTTCGGGAAGCAGTGACAAGGCATTGGGTTGGGAGAACAAATGTCTGGGAGGAGGTTGAAATCGTCAAACCTAGGAGCTTGGAGGAAGGGCCCCCTGGGGCTGGAACTCAGAACTCTGGGGAAGGTGCACTCCTTGCTGGTGCTGGTGTCTGTGAGAGAGTGAGTCGAGGCTGTTTTGTAATTGCTGAAAAACTGCAAACTGGAATCAAATCCTGCTACAGGAGCAAGTTGCTGCTGCCAGGGTGAAGAAGCACTGCTGGGGTGATGCCCATAGGAACATGACGCCGACAGGACAGGCAAGTCCCTTCCACTCTACAGCTTCCCTTAGTGCCCCCTGTTGGCAGAGTGTAACAAAGCAGTTGGCAAGGTGGTTCTCAGAATTCCTGCCCCATCACAAAGCCCAGCACAGAAGGGTGGGTCTGAAGCAGCACGTGTAGCTTGATGATTGGAACAAAAAACAGAGGCTCAGGAAAACAGTTTCATTATCTTCCCCCATAACAGTTCAGTAGAGTTTTATGCTTAACAGAAGGAAAGACAGATTTTAATATTGGTTTTGGAGGAAGGGACTTGAACAAGTTACATTTCACTGATTTCTGCGAATTCGTTTAAAATTTAAACTACAGAATACATTGGAAAGAAATATAGCTTTAGAATCTCCAAGTACATACAGAACTGCTTTACTTAGGCATTACATAAATACAAATGCATATTAATTACCCTGTTCAGTGAGGTAGAAAAAAGACAATTAATTGTTTAGCTGCTGAAGATTCTTTATTATTAGGACAGAAGGACAATTAGCTTTAAAAGCATTGCTCAGAACATGTATTTTTTTCCCCCAAATGTTGCTTTTTTTTTTTTTCCAAAACAGAACAAACCAAACCCTTTCCCACAAGAACTGCATTGTGAAGAAAGCAAATGCTAAGTAGGAATTAGAAAAAAGAAAACATGCCCAAAGCCCATGGGAATGACAATTCCTGGTTAACTGTAAGAAACGGGGAATGTAATTGAGACAGATGACCAGATTTAGGAAAAATAAACCTCACCATTAAAATCTAATTAAATATTTGCATTTCAGCATTAAGTTTCTTCTCAAAAGTTTTGTGAGCAGCGGGGTGACAGTGAAGATTATTGACTATAATTTGCTGAAGTTTTTTAAACTAAATTAGTTTTGTGCAATGTATGGAAGGTTTACTCAGCTGCGCTTATCCAGCGGCTGCTTTATTATTCTTTTAAAGTGAATCATTTATAACTGTTCTCAGAGATCTTTTATCAGCCACTTATCTCCTTCAACTGGACTTGTGATGCCAAGGGATAAAATGAATTGCCGGCTAATATTGTGAGAATTAATCAGACCACAACAGCAGGAGAGTAATGACTTAACTTACAGTCAGATATTTGCATTTGGCAGTAAAATCACAACAAAAATATAAGAATGTTTAATCTTTTGCTTTGACTGGAGCACAGGAACACATTGGCAATACAAAAGAAATACAATAATCATGTGTTTTAATTTTGGGTATTTACCTGATCTGAGGGATTTATTTATTCTAGGAAGAAAGCTCTTATTTGATGTGAAGATTTTTTTTTTCTTTCATTTTGCAGTACCTTATATTGGTCTTGTTTCCTGAGGGTTTTTTTTTTTTTTTCTGTTAGAGATCTTTGGACAGATGAAGTGAGACTTTTGCCCCTCATCTCACCTTTCTCCAAAATATGCTGGTTCTGTTATCTTTGTTTCCTTTCTGTCCCTTGGCCCCATGGTAAGTTAGAAGAAAGGAGTGGTACAACCAAGACCAAGGGTGGCAATGTTACTGCTGCTGTTCTGTTGAAATGATTTCATTCGCTGCTTGTTCTCTTTTCTTAGACTCTGGCATTTTCAAAAAATAGGATTAGGTTCTTAGTTGCTATATAAACACTAAAGAAGGCATGCAATGAGAAATTATTTCCTGATTTGAGTCCATAAATTAAATGCTTTGGAGAGCATTTCCTATAATCAGGAACCACTTTCTTTAATTTATATGTCTGTATCAGTGTGTTAATGGCATCCATTACTGTTTGGTTCTGGTAATTTGTAGAAAGGTGTCCTCCTTAGTAACTGTATGGCTTTTGGCCTTTTCTGGATACACATCCATGTATATGTCATATACATATGTTAGTGTACCTGTTCACACTAGCACACATATTTTTTCCCTTTTCAGAAGCCGTGTGGTATCTAAGTGGCAATGCTAAGTAGGAATTAGAAAAGCACATAAACTCAAAGAGACCTAAGTTTAAATCCCTTTTAAAGGCTATTTCCTGGTCATGTTATTCACCTCTTGGAACTTTATTTTCCTCGTGAATAAAATGAGGATTACAAACCTACCTTGCACAGTTGTTATGAGGATTAGAGATTATAAATGAAACGTGCCTGACACTTGCTCAACAAATGATAGCAGTGATTGTTCCTATAATCCACAGAGAATCAGCACCTTTGGATTTCTTGCACTTCTTGTGGGTTTCTGGTTAAAGCAAAGAATAAAGCCTGTACGTTTGCCTGGAGCAGTCCATGGATCATAGCTTTGGAAAAGTCTAACCTCTGAGTCTACCTTTGGACTGGTAGCTCTAGTCAAGGACAGGGAGCCCCCATGCAAAGTAGAATCTTGTGCATCGGGTTTTATAGTCTTTCTGAAGTCTATCTTCCTAATTTCCAGAGCAATTTGCTTTTTCTTCTGAACTTCTCAAGGGCAGAGACTATGTTTTAGTTTTCTTTATATCACTAGAGCTGACACACAGTAGGTTTTTTTTTTTTTTTTTTTTTTTAGACAGATTCTCACTTTGACGCCAGGCTGGAGTGCCGTGGCATGATCTTGGCCCACTGCAACCTCCGCCTCCCAGGTTCAAGTGATTCTCCTGCCTCAGCCTCCCAAGTAGCTGGGACTACAGGTGCGTGCCACCACACCCAGCTAATTTTTTATATTTTCAGTAGAGATGGGGTTTCACTATGTTGGCCAGGATGGTCTCGATCTCTTGACCTCGTGATCCGCCTGCCTCAGCCTCCCAAAGTGCTGGGATTACAGACGTGAGCCACCAGACACACAGTAGGTTCTTAGTAAATGTGGAGTGAAATGAATGACTATACTGAGTTTTTTTTTTTTAAATCCCAAACTGTCAGTGACATCAGTACTCTTTTTCCAAGATGCCACTCACTTCTACTTTGCTATTTTGCTAAGAAGCTGGTTGTTTGACCTTTGATCAGAATTTGATTCAGAATAGGATCTAGGGATGGCAAATGGGTTGCACCTTGTGTACCAACACTATTGGGAGTAGATCTCTATTGGATTGTCATCTAACCTTTAGTTTGAAAGAATGGCAGTCAGTTAGTGGTGGCTGTCACAGACTTGGGAGTGGGGGGCAAATATGTCATGTATTTACTCTCCTTGATAGAGTTACTTCTTTTACCCATTAGAATTTGAACCCTTTTTGAATGTTTTCCTTGCATTTCATCAGTCTGGCTGGTTGGAGTGGAGGAAGATTGAAAGGATGAGAATCCCTGAATCTCATTCTTTCCTCAAGCACTACTTGAATGTCACTGTTGTAAAGGATGACCCTCTTTATTCACAAGGAGACAACACTGGCTTTAGGATATCTCTCTTACAGCCAAAGGCTGGCCAAATGTCCTATTATCAGGTCAGTATCTGGTGATGTCTGAGTGGGGATCAAACTTCTTAAAGTCTTCTGTGGAGAGTGAAAAGGAAATGTCCAATGTAACAACTGACAATGACATCACCTTCCATTTTGGCAAAACCTGGACTTAATTTGGAATCCTGATACAAAATCCTTACTGATGTTAAGGAGGTTATTTCCTTGAGCTCCCATCTTCGTTAAAATGGGAATAGAAATATCAGACTTATCATAGGCATAGTGAAGGTACAGAAGGAATTTCTTGTTGTAGTATAATTTGAAGGGGTATTATTATTACTATTTTGAGATGGAGTCTCGCTTTGTTGCCCAGGCTGGAGTGCAGTGGCGCAATCTTGGCTCACTGCAAGCTCTGCCTCCTGGGTTCACGCCATTCTCCTGCCTCAACCTCCCAAGTAGCTGGGACTACAGGCGCCACCACGCCCAGCTAATTTTTTGTATTTTTTAGTAGAGACGGGGTTTTACCATGTTAGCCAGGATGGTCTTGATCTCCTGACCTCATGATCTGCCTGCCTCGGCCTCCCAAAGTGCTGGGATTACAGGCGTGAGCCACCGCGCCCGGCCAGGATATTATTATTATATTGAAACTAGTTAATCTTTTAAAATACAAATGATTCATGTTGTAAACAATTCCAACAATACAAACAAATAGAAAGAAGAAATCAACTCAAATCACACCACTCAGAAATGACTAGGCATAAGATTGTGATATGCATCTTCCAGAAATCTCTCTTCAGGATAAATCATAAGATACCAACAAACTTAGTGACTTATTTTATTCAACTGAACAATTCGTTCATAGATATCTTTCTATGCCAGTGAATTTTGATCTACATAGTATTTCTTTTTAACTTTTTATTATGGAAAATTTCAAATATACAAAAGCATTCAAAATATTACATAATTCCCCCATCGATCTATTATCTAATTTTGTTTCATCTATATCTCTCTTTGACTCCTCACCTCATCACTGGATCGTTTTTAAACAAATCCCAGACATTGTATGTGTATTAGTTTCCCAGTAACAAACTACCACAAACTGAGTGTCTTGAAACAACCAGAAGTTTATTCTCTCACAACCAGGAGGCCAAAAATCTGAAATCAAGGTTTTGATGGGTTGGTTCTTCTGGAGGCCTTAAGGGAAAACCTGTTACATTCTACTCTCCTGGCTTCCTGTGATATCGACCATCCTCAGTGTTTCTTGGCTTGTGGCTGCATCGCTCCAATCTCTGCCTCCATCTACATGGGCTTCTTCTCTGCATGTGTCTGTGTGTCTCTCTGTGTCCTCTCCTTTGTTTTTAATAAGGACACCAGTCATTGGATTTACAGCCCACCCTAAACCCAGGATGATTTCATCTTGAGATCCTTAATTACATCAGAAAATATCCTATTTCCAAAGATGGTCACATTCTGAGGTTTCAGGTAAATATGAATGTTGGGGAGACACTATTCTACCCACCTATATCTCAAAACTGATGTTTGATTGTCTGAATATCCCACAGTTTTTAACCTATCTTATACTAGTGACAGTACTGGTTGTTTCTATTTTTTTCATGAAGCATACGTCTTTTCACTCTTGTGTAAGATGGTTGAGTCAAAAGGATTCTCATTTTCCATTCTGCTACACGTTGGCAAACTATTTCCTGGAAGAAGCATACTAATCTGCACCCCCAAAAAGTACACCAACCCTGGATTTTGTCCATTTCATCAATTTGGTAAATGGGAAATGTTTTTATTTTTTATTTTTTTCAATTTTAAATGAGTAGGGGTGACTTTTTTGTGTGTGTTTTTCTTTGTGTGTGTTTTTTTTTTTTTTTTTTTTTTAAAGAAAGAATATGCAACAGTGGTGGAAATGAGAGAGAAGAACAGCTAGGAATGCTTGAATGCTGAGGCTTGAAAGTGATTCAGATCAAATCATTTCTACCACTTGTATCAAGGAGTTCAGGAGAAAAGCAGTAGAGAAATGCTATCAATCTTCTATATGTACGGTATATACATTACACTGTGGGATGCTTATAGTAGAAAATGAATGCCCTGCAGATCAAGGAAATAACCTCTTTAAGTTTCTGTGGACAATTGTAACAAAATGTTCAATCTAGAGGAATTATTGCCCATTGGAGGTCACTTCTTTAACCAAGGGGCAATACATATTTCACAGCCAGGTTGTACATTAGGCTTTTGTTCATTTTGAGAAAAATGCCATTCTAGGTATTCTCCTATCATCACTCAGACCTATCAAGTTAGCTAACAGAATTATAGGGCGTGGCCAATTCTCTGGCTAAAGGTCAAAGGACCTTGGGGACTAGAATCATCAAAAAGGATAGTTTAAGACTTTAACAAAGTCATGCTTTATCCCATATTTTACTTTACTTCTGTTGACAATTTAGATTTAAATATATAACTTTTTTGTTTTTTAATTACCAAAGTAATGCACGTTCATTTATAATATTTAAATGTTTAAGGTACTACATAGGGTAGAGAGTGAATGCCCCCTCATGCCACCCTGTGGTAGATAATTTGGAATGAATATACATTCCCAGGTTTTTTCTATACACAAACATTATTATTATTATTATTTACAAAATTGAGCTCGTGTTGCCCTGCAATTTTCTTTTTCCACTTATTCATACACCTTGCACATATTCATCATGGAAGTATATGTAGATCTATTTCTTTTTAACAGCTGCAGTGTATACCACTAGAGGGATTCATCATTTCCCTACAGCTTTGGTTTGTTGCTGATTTTTCACTCCTGCAAACAGTGCTTCACACTATTTGTGTAGAATTGCACATTTTTTGCACGTATTTCCATAGGATCCATTCTTAGATGAACAATTGCTGAATTCTTTTCACTTACATGGGAGCTAAACATTGGGTACTCCTGGACATAAATATGGCAACAATAGACACTGAGGACTACTAGAGAGGGAAGGGAGGAAGGGGGGCAAGGGTTGAAAAACTGTTTGGCACTATGGTCAGTACCTGGGTAACTGGATCATTTGCACCCTAAACCTCAGCATCATACAATATGCCCGGGTAACAAACTTGTATGTGTACCCTCGAATCTAAAATGAAAGTTGAAAAAGAAAAAAAACCCATATGTGCAGCAAATGTTTTTTAAAAAAGTGAAATAACAATGCAAAAATAAAAAATAACATAAAATTTAAAAATAGTAATGGATACTTTACACATTGATAGATTTTGTCAATTTGTCTCCCTTTCTCCCTCCTCACAAGAAAGGTTGGTCCAGGATCTGTTCCCACTAATGATGCATTGAAGTCCCTGATATTTCCATTTTTTTTTTTTTTTTTTGGTAAGTTGGGCACTGTCATTGATTATATGAAACCAAGGCTTCTAAAGTTCACCAAAGACTTCAACTTTCTGTCTAGGAGACACTTTTTGAGTCCATGTCATTCTTCCTTGGCCAAGAGTCAGACTGGTCTGATAGATGCCCCACGAGACACAGCACCCACAACATCCATCTGACCACCTGGAGAATTTAGGGACATTCCTGTTACAGGAATGGTCAGTGCTGGATCAAAAGCCTAAGAACAGTCCTTAATTTTCTACTCTTGGGCTCCTGGAAGGCAGCACAAATACTCTTCACCTAATAGGCTGTGTAATAATGATGACAGCAAATACCTACTGCATGTCTACTATGTGCCAGGCATTATACATATTTCATCCAATTTCATCCTCACCGCAAACCTGAAATGACAATATTATCCTATTCATTTTACAGATGGAGGCTCTCAGACTCAGAGAGATGAAGAGACTTTCCCACAAAACTACTAAGTGCCAGATCCAGAATTTGTATCCATTGTCGAACCCCAAAGTCCAGGTTCCTTCCACGATCCAGAGCTCTCTCAACAGAAGCACCTTCAGCTCAGGCTTTCACTGGGCCATAATGGGCTACTATAGTTCTCCGATGGGGGTTTTGAACACATTACCAGCTTTTTGAAATTAAACATTATCTCCAACATTTTATTCTTTCTTTCCTTCACTCATTCACTTATTCACTAATCAAACATTTATTAAACATATGCCATGTGCCAGGTTAAAGAAGTGTGATTCCTTCCCTTGAGGATCTCAGAGTTCAGCAAAGTTATAACCCTAATGTTTACAGCAGAGACATAACTGTTATAACAAGGAATGTATTCAGGATGTCCTGGGAATCCACAAAGGAAGCATCTATTTCTGCCTCCAGCAGTCAGGAGAAGCTTTGCAAATTAGGTGACATCTGAATAAAGACAAATCCTTCATCTCCCACAAAACATCCCTTGATGCAGCTTTCAAAAACTGGACAGGATCAGACAAGCAGTTTGACTTTTGAGGAGAAAAGAACAAGGACTTAGCGTTTCAAATGGAAAAATGTTATCCATTTTATCTGATAATAAAGTTTTAAAAAATTTAAATAATGAGATGAAACTAATACAACTGGTAAGTTGGCTGTGTGACTTTATGCATCTTTCAATCCCCCCTCTATGCATAACTCTATTGTAATATTCTTCTAAAATTTGCTTCCTTCACTCCAAAATAAATAGAGGTTATATGTCAATACATTCCTTACCTTTAATCTTTTAAACAGGAGTCTACGATTTCAGTATATAGACTTGTCAAAATTTATTTGTTCAATATCAATGGACACTTTGGTGGGTGCTGATTTTTTATATTGCAAACAACACTGAAAGGATCTCTCTTTCTATATATACTGCTTTAGAACCTTCAGACTTTGGAATCAGAGAGAACCAAGGGCAGATCCTGGGTCAGACACTTTCTAGCTGTTTTAAAATTGGCAAGTTACTTATAACTGAATCTCAGCTTCTTCATGTCTGAAACCCATTAACAACACCTATCTCAAAGGGTTATATAAATTAAGTGAGATAATCTTTATATATAAAGGACCTAGTGGACTGCCTGGCACAAAGCAAGCCCTCAATAGGTGATAGCTACCAAGTCTGTAGAAAGCTACAGTTCTAGGAAAGCAAAAAGAGTAATTTTTCATCCTAATAGTAATGGAGCTATTTCAGGATTCTGGTACGATGAACTATTAAATGCATAAGGAGATCATAGAAATGGCCTTCCCACAAAGGCATAAGCCCTGTCTGCACAAGTCTTTGTATTCCATATCCTTGCATGGATATGGAGGTCCCCCCAGCATTTCCCTCCTTCCATTTTATTTATCAGATTTAATGTGTCTAGGACACCACCCTGTGTGTCTCAATGGCCAGGCTTAAGAATGTTTTTTCTTTTTGTAATGTAAGGCCTTTAAAAAAGAGCGTTGGTGATCCATAATCTGGAGCTGTTTCATGAAGTCCTAGATCACTTGCAGTGAGATAAATTGGACCCACATAGTAACACATTAAAAACAGGGACATCTGCACAGCTTCCCCCTAGTGCTTTATAACTGGTCTCTTCCTTTTAAATCCACATCTGTTATATAGCTCCGAAGTAAATGGCACACATTTTGCTTAAAGACAGGACAGACTGTAAGGACTACATTTTATTTTTTCTGACCATTAGTGCTTGCCATCAAACAGATTGTGAAAAGGCACACATTTTTGAGCTGTAAGCAGGCATTTTGTACGCATTCCCACAAGGAAAACAATTCATTCCCCTTAAAAATATAAGTGTATAAATTTATTTGTTAATATACATATTTGCTTCTTTAGGAAATATTTTAAGATTTGCAGTGGGGAATTCTAAATTTGCATATTGTTATATAATTTATATAACAATTGTTTTATAAACTATTTTTTTAAAAACTTTTTTTTTCAAGACTGGCAGAATCAATACTTGTTGAGACTGGGTGATGGGTACATGTGGATTCATTATACTATTTTTCTACCTTGTGCATATTTAAAATTTTGCTTAATAAAAATTAGATTAAGAAGATTTTATTTTTCTGAGCCAAAATATACACTGTTTCGCTGTGCTCTTTCCACAGTAGAACATTAAAAATTTTACATTAGACTGGAGAAGATCCTTAGAGCTTAGTGTAAAATCAAATGGCTGAGAGCAACCAATGTTCTGTTGGCCTTTGATTAGAGTCAAGTGTTTTTGTGGTATTACAATCTGACTGAGATATAGACAGTCAGTGCAATTTACTTTGAATTGTAAATGTTAAACATAAGGATTTTAAAATCACATTCTGTGCTCCCATCTTTTGATTATTTGAGATTTCAGTCTAAGTTTCATTCACTCTTTTTGTCCCCCCCTTTAAACGGCTATTTAACTTTACAAGTGATACAAGCTAAACTCAGAACATGAGAATTAGCATTAGAAGATGTGGTTTTGAATCTCAGTTCTGTGTAACCTTGGAAAAGATTTTCTCTGGAAAAGATTTTCTCTGAAAATCTATTTTTTCATATAGAAAACTGATGTAAAAATAATCCTTCCAGAATTGCTACAAAGATTAACATAGTGAATTAAACATACTTTACAAACTGTAAAGCCCCTGCCCTGGGGTATATTGAAATTGCATCCTTATAGGGCTCTAGCATCTCAGAGAATAAACACTTTAGTACTCAGAGTACAGAATATACACAGGTCAAGGTAATATCTTTCCTTCTCCTCTGTGGGACAGCGCAACGGGAGAGTTTGATAACCTTCTTCACACCAAGTAGTGATTTTCAAATGTTAACATGCCCCTGGGAGCTTGTCAGGATTTCAGACTTACAAACCAATCCCTGGGATGATTGAGAAGGTCTAGGATTGGGGTAAGAATCTGAATTTTTAAATAAGCGTTACTGGTAGTGATTCTGATGTAGATGGACCAAAGATTACAATCTGAAGAACATGGTTTCTTTCTCTTTTTCTTTTTCTTTTTTTTTTGAGACGGAGTCTCACTCTGTCGCCCAGGCTAGAGTGCAGTGGCGCGATCTCGGCTCACTGCAAGCTCCGCCTCCCGGGTTCACGCCATTTTCTCGCCTCAGCTTCCCGAGCAGCTGGGACTACAGGCGCCCGCCACCTCGCCCGGCTACTTATATATATATACATGTATTTTTTTTTTATTTTTTTTGTAAGTAGAGACAGAGTTTCACCGTGCTAGCCAGGATGGTCTCTATCTCCTGACCTCGTGATCCGCCCGCCTCGGCCTCCCAAAGTGCTGGGATTACAGGCGTGAGTCGCCGCGCCCGGCCCAAGGACCTGGTTTCTAAGGTGCAACAAGTTATCCTTCTGAAGGATGTTTTTAGTTTGAAAGAAGACTCTGTGGGAAAGAGGTATTTAACCCAAAGAAATAAGGCACCAGGAATGAAATGCCAGACAGCAGTGTAGGAAAGAATTTTGAATGGGGCCTCCCCAGGGTCCTTCAAATGTTACTCCACAATAATTGCAAGTAGATTTAAATAAGAGCATGGGTTTTTAATTTTTTTTTAAGTGTGGCTGCGTTATATTGAAGCCCATCCAGGTGATTTCCTGTCTGTGTGTATCTGTCCTTAAGGGAATGTTATTCTGGAGACTTTATGTGTATTTTCTGAATTATTTTGAGTGTGATTATTGTTTTGTCAGAATATTATAGCTTTTCCTTTAGTTAATTGACTTTAAAGGTGTTTGTTGCATTGTTAAATGTGATTTTTATTTAGACTTCGGGCTAAAGTATTTCCTGCGGGGAACACATCTTTGGCTCAATGAAAAAATAGGTTTTGATTAAAAGAAAATTGCTTTACAGTCAATTTTTTTTTTTAAACAAAAATTGGGACAATTGCAGTAGATGAGATTGCCCTGTATACTGACTCTCTAAATGTTATTTACTTTTCATAATAAAACTATTATTCAATGTTCTCTTTTTCCTTTTAGGTTTGCCTTCTCCATTGACTGTTACGGTTTGATTTCCTAATTATACAATATTTAAGTGAAAGAATATGAACGATGCAAAAGCATTTTGGAAACTCTGGCATCATAAAAATGTAAGAGATTTTTAATATGAAACTTTCTTCCTCTTCTGTACTCTCTGTGCCATGCCTAGATTCTCAAGAGGTTTGGCATAAGGACATTCTAAATGCACACATTCTCCGCCTAGGTAGAACTGTATCTCAAGTCCCTACTCTGTAGTTTGAGATGAGCAAATTTCATATGCAATGTTTAGTTTCCCTTCATCTTTTCTAATTCAGGGCTGAGGGTGAAACTGGAAGTGGAGCGATAGATACATAAGGGGAAAAAAATATCTTACTGGACTATTTTCCTTAATGCTAGTTTTAAGCAGGCTGCTGAGGTATTTTCCTATATATACTGGATTTTGCTAATGACCTTTTCTCAAAGTATTTACAGTAAAACATATCTCCTTCTTTTCATTGTTGCTTAAATTAGGGTGCTATCGGGAGGCAGAATTCATACCAGATGGCTCAAATTAAGGGACTCTAATGGTTTGAGTATATTCAGATGTGTGAGCAGGGTTAAAAACGTTGAGGCACCCAGACACAGCAATGATGAGAAATTGATTATATCTAAGTAGAAGCCAGTTGGCTGGGAAACCCAGCTGATGGGATTCATCAAGCGATGAGTCAATAAGGATCAACTTCCTGGGATGCAGAACAGAAAAAGAGAGTAGATTGGGGATGGGAGGATGAAGGATATCCAGCACAATTGTTCCTTAGCATCGACCAAATATTTTTTCTTCCATTTGCTTCTCATCAGGTAACATCTTTTTATAATGCAACACTTTGAGTTATTAGTGATTATTAAGTTAAAGTACTTTCGGCTATTATGTGTGAGCATAGTGATTGGCCAGATAAATATTAGCTGATCAAATTTTTTCACATGAGTAAGTTGGAGTTGGGAAAGTTCTAAATGACATGAAACAATTTGTATGTGAGTTTGTGTTTTGAGTCACTAGGAAAATTGGATAATATATTTTGCAGGAAATGCATTAGTAGTATCATGGTGCTTAGCACATTGTTAATTGTCTACGCATGAATAAAGATTTTTCAAAGTGGGTGTTTAAACATAGCTTTCTGATTCCAGGAATTTTTTGACTTTGTGATTTTTATGTGGCTCCTTTGATTGAGGTACGTTTTTATCATTAAAATTTCTACTTTTATTATAAATATTACCAAATGTGCAAACTATTTAGTTTTATCCTAGACCTAAGACTCATTCTCTTGCTCAAACCCACTCTCAGGGATGTATCATAGAGTGAGAGTGAGGGAGAGATGAAGAATGGGTAAATTCCTAAAAAATGATGGCCACACTAAAGAAAATCATGGTGTCAAAATGGCAGTGGTCATTTAGTCAAATTGGCTAAATAAAAAAAGTTATACTTATTTGCACATTATTCTCTATCCTAAATTATGAGCAGTTAAGCAGATACTGAGTTTGAGTTACCATATGAATATAAACTGGTTAACTGCTCAATCACTAAACTTCAATATTGTTCAACAATTTGGGTCGAAGGAAGGGGAAACCACAAGAGTCTATAACATTCGATACAACTAGAGGTCGGAGGAGAACACTAGTGGTGACTGATGAGGAGGTAGTAGACAGGGTGGCGATGATTGGTGAACAGTGTTGGTAAGGATGGTGAAGGAACTGTGGAGATGGATATGGGGATGATGAGGATGATGGTGGTGGTGGTGGAGCTGGCAACATTGGTGATTGAACTGGTACCACTGGTGGTAGAACTGATGGTGTTTGTGGTGGTGGAACTAGTAATGGAGGTTTTAGAGGTGAAGATGGTGAGCTGGGAGCAGAGCTGGAATTGGAAATGAGGAAGTGATGGAGAAAGTGGTAGTGGTGGTATTGATAATTGCAAAAGTGTTGGTAGGGCTTAGAAGTCATAGAAGGTGATACCACATGACCTTAAAAATTTTTTAAATGTCTATTTGGTTGGAAAAAATTAATGAAGCTCAGTAAATTCACTTGCAAAGAGATTTATCAAACTAAACACTTTGCAGATGCTCTTGAAGCTTTTCCTTAATTACTGATATTAGCATCATGCTGAGCCAAAAAGCACCACGCCTGTCAATTTCAACACAGTGCACAAGTTCTTCTAATAAATATTATTCAGCCCCAATTATTGGAAACTTTTGGAGTGAATCTGCCTTCTCCTATTGAACACTATGCACTTGAAATTTGATTTTTATCTTGAAAGTAATGCTATTTATTCAGGGATTATCTTTTATCTCTGTTTGCGAAACAGCTGGAAGTGTAGCTACTGAGATTTGATATTTGTCTTCCTGCACTTGACTACCAAGCAAAATAATTTTATTTGTAATCAACAGAATGTACCTTCACAAATTAGCATAAACATATACCATTGAAAGACTGAATCTACAAGCCTGACCTTCTAGTAGATATATGATCTTTTTTTGAGAGACAAGGATTTTCTTAGCCTCTCTGACTGTATATTTGAAATTAAACAAAAATACTCAGAGAAACATTTTCCTTGTTTTTCATTGTTTAAAGTAAGCCTCCTGCCTTGTGCCTGGCAACAGGTGACTTATTCTTCCAACTATGAAAACCACATTTGATTCTGAAGACCAGCATGAAGTCTACTCAACAAACTTGTGCTGCTTAAACAACTGAAATATGTTTTCCTATTTGATATAGTTAAGAATACCAGGTATAGAGAAATGTATATTTAATTACCATGGTTTATATTTGTTGAAATTTGTTATGCAGCAGGAACTTTTCATGTATGATCTCATGGCATGTTCTCTCCATTTTACAGATGAAAAGAATGAGGCTTAGGGAGTCATACTAGTACATGGCTCCAGGTAGGATTCACCTGCCTACTGGAACCTACAGTCTTAATTAACCATGATGGTCGGGTTTCTGTCAATGTGGAATTTAAGTCAATTTTCCTTTTTCCACTTGGAAAACCAAATAGATGTATTCTTTTTAAAACTTGTTTGGTTTATTGGAGAAGAATAAGAATTGTGTTCTAAGAGGAATGGAAACCATATGGAAAGTATCTTAAATATTTATTTGAATGAAGAGACTGAACTTGGGGTTAGAAGTCCCAGATGCTAGTTCGTGTTCTGCAATTTACCAGCCATGTGATCATGACTGAGTCTCTTAGTCCTCAGAGGCTTGGAGGTTTAGAGGTTCATTTTCCTCATCTGCCAAATAGAGAAAAAATCTTCCATGCCCGTTTTTAGTAACAAATCTGTAAAGATTAAGCATTCTTAGTAACCCTTTACTGAACCATTGTAGTGACTTCTTGATTAGTCTCCCTTCCTCTGATCTCCTTGCAAAGTTATTCTCCATACTTTTGCCATCATACTTTTTCTAAAGTGCAGCATTAACCATGGTGCTTGTCTGCTCAAAAACCTTCTTTATCTAAGCAGTTACCCATAAGGTAAAGTAAATTTGCTTACTCTGAAATTCCAGGTTCTTCTCCATCTGGTCCCAACCTAGCCTTCCAATCGTATCTCTCAATATTCCCCTTTCATTAGCCTATATGCTGGGTTAAACAGAATTAGTTGTCCTATTTTTCCTTGCCTTCATGCCTTGACTTGCTTGTCAGTTACTTATTTTTTGAGCACTGCTATGGACTGAACTTTGTCCCCTCAAAATTTATATGTTGAAATTCTAACTTCTAATGTGACTGTAATTGGAGATAAGACATTTAAAAAGGAAATTACAATCAAATAAGGTCATATAGGTGGGAGTCTAATTTTAAAGAACTGGTGCCCTTAATAGAAGTGGAGAGAGATTGCTCTCTCCTCACATGGACCCACTGAGGAAAGACCACATGAGGACACAACAAGAAGGCCGCTGCCTGCAAGCCAAGAAGAGAGCCTTCACCAGAACACAACCCTGCTGGCTCCCTGATCTTGAACTTCCAGCCTCCAGAAAGATGGGAAAATAAATTTTTATTGTGTAAGTCACCTAGTCTTTGGTATTTTGTTATGACAGCCCAAAAAGACTAAGGCAAGTACCTACCATGGTTAAAAATTCTGGTCTAAAGGGAGCACAGATTTCTTCATTTTCTGTGATCTGGATCACTTTTGATTCTGTGATATGTGATTGATTTGGGGTTCTCTGAGTCTGTGATGGATTCGTGATTGGGATCGCTTTTGATTCTGTGATTGATTTGTGATTCTGCGGTTCTGTGATTGATCTTTTTGATTCTGTGATCTGGATTGCTGACTAGTGAGCTTTCCCTCAATCCCAGTGTTACTTGGCTTGGGCTAATCTCCTCCATTGCCCCGGAGAATTTCTAGATTTCTTTTTTCTTTCTTTTTTTTTTTTTGTATCTTTTTTTTTTTAATTATTATACTTTAAGTTCTAGGGTACATGTGCACAACGTGCCAGTTTGTTACATATGTATACATGTGCCATGTTGGTGTGCTGCACCCATTAACTCATCATTTACATTAGGTATATCTCCTAATGTTATCCCTCCCCCGGTCGCCCTCCCCACAATAGAACCCGGTGTATGATGTTCCCCTTCCTGTGTCCAAGTGATCTCATTGTTCATTCACACTTATGAGTGAGAACATGCGGTGTTTGGTTTTCTGTTGTTGCGATAGTTTGCTGAGAATGATGGTTTCCAGCTGTATCTATGACCCACAAAGGACACAAACTCATCCTTTTTTATGGCTGCATAGTATTCCATGGTATATATGTACCACATTATCTTAATCCAGTCTGTCACTGATGGACATTTGGGTTGATTCCAAGTCTTTGCTATTGTGAATAGTGCTGCAGTAAACATACGTGTGCATGTGTCTTTATAGCAGCATGACTTATAATCCTTTGGGTATATCCCCAGTAGCAGGATGGCTGGGTCAAATGGTATCTCTAGTTCTAGATCCCTGAGGAATCGCCACACTGTTTTCTCACCAACAGTTTACAGTCCCACCAACAGTGTAAAAGTGTTCCTATTTCTCCGCATCCTCTCCAGCACCTGTTGTTTCCTGATTTTTTAATGATTGCCATTCTAACTGGTGTGAGATGGTATCTCATTGTGGTTTTGATTTGCATTTCTCTGATGGCGAGTGATGATGAGCATTTTTTCATGTATCTGTTGTCTGTATGAATGTCTTCTTTTGAGAAGTGTCTGTTCATATCCTTTGCCCACTTTTTGATGGGGTTGCTTATTTTTTTCTTGTAAATTTGTTTGAGTTCTTTGTAGGTTCTGGATATTAGCCCTTTGTCAGATGAGTAGATTGCAAAAATGTTCTCCCATTCTGTAGGTTTCCTGTTCCCTCTGATGGTAGTTTCTTTTTCTGTGCAGAAGCTCTTTAGTTTAATTAGATCCCATTTGTCAATTTTGGCTTTTGTTGCCATTGCTTTTGGTGTTTTAGACATGAAGTCCTTGCCCATGCCTATGTATAGAAGAACGTATAGTCTGTTGATTTGGGGTGGAGAGTTCTGTAGATGTCTATTAGGTCCGCTTGGTGCAGAGTTGAGTTCAATTCCTGGATATCCTTGTTAACTTTCTGTCTCGTTGATCTGTCTAATGTTGACAGTGGGGTGTTAAAGTCTCCCATTATTATTGTATGGGAGTCTAAGTCTCTTTCTAAGTCTCTAAGGACTTGCTTTATGAATCTGGATTCTCATGTGTTGGGTGCATATATATTTAGGATAGTTAGCTCTTCCTGATGAATTGATCCCTTTACCATTATGTAATGGCCTTCTTTGTCTCTTTTGATCTTTGATGGTTTAAAGTCTGTTTTATCAGAGACTAGGATTGCAACCCCTGCTTTTTTTTGTTTTCCATTTGCTTGGTAGATCTTCCTCCATCCCTTTATTTTGAGCCTATGTGTGTCTCTGCATGTGAGATGGGTCTCCTGAATACATGGGTATTGACCCTTCATCCAATTTGCCAGTCTGTGTGTTTTAATTGGATCATTTAGTCCATTTCCATTTAAGGTTAATATTGTTATGTGTGAACTTGATCCTGTCATGATATTAGCTGGTTATTTTGCTCGTTAGTTGATGCAGTTTCTTCCTAGCATCGATGGACTTTACATTTTGGCATGTTTTTGCAATGGCTGGTATCTGTTGTTCCTTTCCATGTTTAGTGCTTCCTTCAGGATCTCTTGTAGAACGGAGGCCTGGTGGTGACTATGAATGCTTGTATCTCGAGATTTTTATTTCTCCTTCCTTATGAAACTTAGTTTGAAAATGGATTCTGAAATTCTAGGTTTTAGAATACACTTTCTTCTAACAATGTTGAATATTGGCCTACTCTCTTCCTGGCCAGCAGAAGTTTCCTAGAGAGGATCTGCTTGATTTAGTCCACAGTGGGCTTTTGTGTAGCCCAGCCTTTCTCTCCTGGTTGCCCATAACATTTTCCTTCATTTCAGGTACAGGTGGAATCAATAAATTATGTGCCTTAGGTTGCTCTTCTACTCCAAAGAGTATCTTTGTGAAGTTCTCTTAACCATTTCCTGTGAATTTGAATGTTATTGCTTATGCCTAGGTTGGGGAAGTTCTCCCTGGATGATATCCTGCAGTGTTTTCAATTTGGTTCCATTTCCCATTTCTTTAAGGCACACTGAAATCAGGTCTTAGATTTAAGTTCTTCCATGTATATTTCTTGGAGGCTTTGTTTCTTCTTTTACTCTTTTTTTTCTGTACACATTTCCTCTTCCTTCATTTCCATTCATTTTGATCTTCAATGCTTCGATATACCTTTTAGTTGAGTTAGGTCAGATTCTAAACTTGTGCATTTTATCCGTAGTTCTGTGTCTTGGTTTTCTATCTCTATCGAAGTTCTTTAGGGACTTCTCTACATTGGTTATTCTAATTCATACATTAAGTCAGAGTCTTTTTCCGGGTTTTTGGTTTCTTTTAAGCTGGTTATATAGTTCACTCCTTCCAGGCTCACAGGAAGTTTGATGGGAATGCAGGCCCTCTCTCAACTCGTCAAAGTCATTCTCTGTCCAGCTTTGTTCCATTGCTGGCGATGAGCTGTGTTCCTTTGGAGGGGGGATGCTCTCTGATTGTTTGAATTTCCAGCTTTTCTGCACTGCTTTTTCCCCATCTTTGTGGTTTTATCTGCCTTTGGTCTTTGATGATGGTGACGCACTGATGGGGTTTTGATGTGGGTGTCCTTTCTGTTCGTTAGTTTTCCTTCTAACAGTCAGGACCCTCAGCTGCAGGTCTGTTGGAGTTTGCTTGAGGTCCACTCCAGACCCTGTTTGCCTGGGTATCAGCAGCAGAGGCTGCAGAAGATAGAATATTGCTGAACAGCGAGTGTTGCTGTCTGATTCTTGATCTGGAAGCTTCCTCTCAGGGGTGTACCCCGCCGTGTGAGGTGTGAGGTGTCGGTCTGCACCTAGTGGGGGATGTCTTCCAGTTAGGTTACTCAGGGGTCAGGAACTCACTTGAGCAGGCAGTCTGTCCATTCTCAGATCTCAACCTCCGTGCTGGGAGATCCACTGCTCTCTTCAAAGCTGACAGGGTCATTTACCTCTGCTGAGGTTTCTGCTGCTTTTTGTTTAGCTATGCCCTGTCCCCAGAGATGGAGTCTACAGAGGCAGGTAGGCCTCCTTGAGCTGTGGTGGGCTTCATCCAATTTGAGCTTCCCAGTGGCTTTGTTTACCTACTTAAGCCTCAGCAATGGCAGGCGCCCCTCCCCCAGCCTCACTGCTGCATTGCAGTTAGATCTCAGACTGCTATGCTAGCAATGAGGGAGACTCCGTGGGCGTGGGACCCTCTGGGCCAGGTGTGGGATATAATCTGATGTGCCCTTTGCTAAGACCCTTGGTAAAACGCAGTATTAGGGTGTGAGTTACCCGATTTTCCGGGTGATGTGTGTCTCAATTTCCTTTGGCTAGGAAAAGGAATTCCCTTCCCCCTTGTGCTTCCCAGGTGAGGCGATGCGTCACCCTGCTTCAGCTCTCGCTGGTCGGGCTGCACCTGCAGACCAGCACCAACTGTCTGACATGCCCTAGTGAGATGAACCTAGTACCTCAGCTGAAAATGCAGAAATCACCCTTCTTCTGTGTCTCTCATGCTGGGAGCTGGAGGCTGGAGCTGTTCCTATTCGACTGTCTTGGGCGTGCCCTCTGAATTTCTAGATTTCTAGTATGACTCAGAACAAGGCTCATTTAGGATTAATGTTTCCAGAATGATGGGAAGTTTCCCTGCAAGTAACGTGTGAAGATGTAGATGCCTATTCCTTGTTGAAGGTTTGAGTAGATATATCCAAACTGCACAAGACTAATTTTTTTCTGCTTCTAGTGAAGATTAATAGCTGAAGTGATCATCAAAATGATTGGCGTCTTCTGTTATTTCAGCAAGAATATAAGACTGAGGAGAACTGTTGAAAGAGGACAAAAGAAGAAATAATACATTATTGAATAAACCATTTTTGGAAAAAACAAGGAAAATGAAGTTAATTAAATTTGAAATATAATTTTAAGCAAATTATTTCTATTTTTAAAAAAATTATGTATTTGTTCACCTGTCCTAGTTGTGTGTGTGTGTGTGTGTGTGTGTGTGTGTATGTGACGGAATTTCGCTCTTGTTGCCCAGGCTGGAGGACAATAGTGAGATCTCGGCTCACCGCAACCTCCACCTCCTGAGTTTGTTCTCCCACCTCAGCCTCCTGAGTAGCTGGGATTACAGGTACGCGCCAACACGCCAGGCTAATTTTGTATTTTTAGTAGAGATGGGGTTTCTCTATGTTGGTCAGGCTGGTCTCGAACTCCTGACTGCAGGTGATCCACCCACCTCGGCCTCCCAAAGTGTTGGGATTACAGGTGTGAGCCACTGTACCCAGCCCTGTCTTAGTTTTATATTGCCATTTTATTTGACAGAGCATTGATCCTCCTTGAATCATGGTGGAAAATTAATCTTAACTTTACATTGCAATGTATTAGTGTTGGGGTGGGAAAATCGCCTCCGATGTGGTTGTTATTAAGATTGCTGTTTAAACTCTATACAAAAAACCCCATTAGTAATATCTTCATCCTTGGGAGATCAGCTGAATTGTTTCTCACACCTCAGTGGGTATGTTCCATCCAAGTCGTGGAAAATAATGAGACTGATTTGCACTTCCTGTGCAGGTCTCTCTCTGCATTCAAGTCCTTTACAAACATATGAATCATAATAAGAATGGAAACAACAGATGCTCAGAAGGTTTGACAGAGCAGGTGGCATGCAACATTTTAAAGGTTGAGTTGGGTTTCTCTCAACATGTTAGCAGTGTCCCATCAGAGTCCAGGAGACAGGATGTCCTCACTGTATGACCCAGCAACTAGAGCTCGGTGTTATCTGATGTTAAAGTGTGTATTTATTAATGGCTTATGATAGTATTAAGCACTCTATTTTTTATACTTACAATTCCTTGCACACTACTACGTTCTAGAGCCTTTTCTAATTTTATAGCAACTTTTCCAGGTAAATATAATTATGCTCATTGTACAGATGACAAAACTAAGGATTGGAGAGAGAGAAAACCTTTCTCCAAAGAGAGGTTGCCAAAGTCTTAGAGTTAGTAGTTGAAAGGGACAGGATTTAAAT
Organism: Papio anubis; assembly: GCF_008728515.1. Classification (NCBI taxonomy): domain Eukaryota; kingdom Metazoa; phylum Chordata; class Mammalia; order Primates; family Cercopithecidae; genus Papio; species Papio anubis. The sequence goes on along the minus strand of NC_044988.1, from coordinate 55,196,983 downwards.
CCAGCTCATGCTTCTTTCATTTCACCACATGGCTCCCTGACTTGGATCCAATTATTACCAAGTTACTTTTTGAATATGAATTGGATTTTCATGTTGCTTTACAGCAGGTGCTCAAGAATCCAAACCCTCTAATGGATTCTATCTTTGCAAACTAGGGCCATCTTCTTTACACAAATGCCTTCTTTATACTCCTGTGTTTGATTAGCATGGTCCCGTCTCCAGGATACTAACCTGATCTTAGCATGTTGACAAATGCATTTGGTGGTATAAAAAACAGCTGACCAGACTCAGGAACGTGGAGACTTCCCCTAGTTACTCTCAACATGAGTGGAGCTGTCGCTACTGGCTTTCCCTCAGTAATAGTGTATCTTATGGTCATGCCTTTTCAAATTGCAATAAGACCATACTCAGCAATGGTAAAGCAGTATTGTAATGATCTGCTTGGCTCCCTATACATTGGACCCTGGATCCCATCCTGTTCCTAGGCTGAAGCATTCTAAGGAGCCTGTGTTTAGGTTTCCATGGATTCTGTATTCGTGCAGCCTGACAATTGGTCTTTTTCTTATCTTGTATGATAGATTGATTAATGTTCACAGTTCCTCCCATCTGGTATGAATTCTACTTTGCAATACAACTTCGCTGCTCCTCTCAACCAGAGTTGAAGTCTATTTCTCCACACCCTTGAATTGGGCTGGCTTTGTTACATGCTTTAACCAGTAGAATGTAGTGGTAGTAAAATTATATGCATTACAGTCAAGGCTACAAGAGCCTTGTAATTTTCACCTTTCATTTCTTGCACTGTTGCCCTGAGACCACCGTATAAGGAAGCCTGCTGGAGGATAAGTCAGCAGAAAAGAACCAAGACAGTAATGCTCACAGCAATGCTAGCTTCTACATGTGTGTGGTTATCTTAGATCTTCTTGTCCAGTTGACCCTCCAGCTGCATACAACTGTGTAAGGGATTATAGAAAAAAACCCTACCAACCCACAAAATCTTAAAAAATACTAAGTCATTGTTTTTAAGTTGCTAAATTTTGTGATGGTTTGTTATGCTGCAAAGGCAGACACTATGTTCTCTAGTTCCAGTAATTCTGAGACTAAGTTTCCCAGGATGAAAATGAATAGTTTGGATAGGATCATTTTCAAGGATGTTTCTATTGCTAATATACTAGGCATTAAAAATAATAGAACAAGAAAAAGAATGAGTAATATAGAAGCTATTTATAGGAGACAATATAGTATGTAAAAATAATCATTTGGCTGGAGCAGAGACTTCAAGAATATGATCTAAATCTAGAAAAGTAATATAGAACAAAACTGAGGAAAGAGTTGCATGCAAAGGTAGTGAATATTCATTTTGGTTGCTAACCTATGAAAAGACTGCAATGAAAATAAAAGTCGGAATGAGAAAATGAGCTTTCATGGACGTTGGTGAAAGAGTCCAGCATGACTGATGAGTTCTGAGGGAGGAGACCAGGTTTTTTTTGAAATATATAATCCTCTTGGCCTCTTTCATGGTTTAGGATAGAGCTCAAACTGCACACTGGAGGATTCTGGGATACCTGAAGTTGTAGAGGCCAAAAAAACTCCACCAAATCCCCCAAAGAGAAGTTTGGCTCAAAAATCAGTAAGGCCAGCTGTTTTGTCCCATGGGTATGTTAGCTACCATATAGACACCATCTGTGTATAATGAGGTAACACTCTAGTAAGGATTTTTAACTGCATTATTATTCTGCATGTTGTCTGGACTTGGTTGCAGTTATGATTTTTCACTTTTTCACAGAGCCATGGGAAATAAATGCTTACAAATATAATAGTTCCTAAGGCAGATCCAAGCCATAGGGTAAAGTAAAAATCAGTTATGAATGAAGTTTGCATTACATTTTAAGAGTAGTACAATATTGACCGTTTTATGAAAGGAAAGCCTTAGAGATTTCAAAGACTAGATACTGAGAAGGAACTTTTCTCATACGCCTCTACCAGCTTCCCATTTTATATTTGCTTTCCATTCCCTTTGGAGGTGGAGTGCTAATCTTATTGGTCACATTTTATGACCCTGTTGAGACTGTATTTACTGGGTCCAGTGGATTTCTCTACATTAAAAATACCACTTACCTAGGTGTGATTCTCTTCTGTCTTCATATTTTATGCAATATTCATTGCGATATGGCCAGGCCACCCAATATTCTTTTCTTTTTTTCTCACCACTGTGTACTTGGGAGTACTGATCTCTTTAATTTTCTTTTCTTTTTTTCCCCAAATGGAAGGCTGGAGGTGTGATTCAACTTCAGAGACTCCCTATAGGCCCCTGTACCCAAGCCAAGGGGTTCATGCTCAGTTTACCACAGAGTTTTATACTCGGAGTTAGGGTCTAAGCCCAGTGAATAGAGAAGTATGAATTGCTTTCTTTTGCCATTGAGCAAAAGTTATGTGTGCTTGAGCAGACATAAATAGCTTCAGAGCCTAGCAAAAAAAGGTGATTAAGAGTAGATATTCTTGGTTTCTTGTTGTCTAATGGTACCTAAATCTCTCTCTTCTAGTAGATATCAACTGTAATGGGGGTTCTGCTTTCACACTTACTGAATGAATGCAAACCTTTAAGGATGGGAAATCTTAGACTTGAAGTTTTAACTCAAGCATTAAGTAGTCCTAACACACAGATGCATCATCTTTTAATGAGGTCAGTGGTAATGATGGTTCCTGTCCACTGGGAATAGCTCAAGTCACAGTTGGCCAGAGGAGAGGAGACCAAACCACACATAGTAAATATTGCGTGAAGACTGATGACTGATTTACTTTCCATTGTATCATTTAGGATGCTTTCTGTTGCAAGTAATTGAGAATCCCAACTTGAATGACTTAAACAATAATGGCCATTTATATCTCATATAAAATAACTTTAGAGTTAGGCAAGGTCTAGGGTTGGCTCATCCAGTGGCTCAATAACATTATTAGGAACCCAGAGTCTTTTCATTTTCCTACTCTGCCATTCACAGTGCATATTGGCTTTTATTGTCAGCCTTGCCTCTGTATGTGTGCCAGCTTTCTGCAGCAACTCCAAACAGAGACCAGTATCCAAAGCCAGAAGAGAAAGCAGCCTTTCTTCAGGGTGGTTCTGAAGAATAAGGGAAAACTCTTCTGGAAGTGTCTCTGCAGACCTTGTTTTCTGCCTCATGCCCAAGATGATGTTGAATGCTCTCTTCTAAACCACTTACTGGTAGGAGGAATGGAACTAACACAATTAGCTGAGATTAATCAAGTGTCATCCACTGAGCACTAGGTGTGGCCACCTCTCCTCAAGTACTTGGCTGCCTGAGAGCCAACCTTAATTGAGCCTCTGGAAAGCAAGGGAGAAAGGAAGGAATGGAAAACCAAGGGTGTCTGCTGCAAATGACTTGTAGAGAATCTTTTCATGTGTTTAATTGTGTAGCATCTGTGTTGTCCAATCTTCCACATGTGCCAAATTGGAGGCAGGATTTGTTTTCCAACAGTAGTCACTTGCACCAAAGCTGGAGTTTTCCATGTTTCTGCTCTACATCCTCAGGTCACATGGATTCCATGATTCTGTTCTACATACACAAGTCACATGAATTTTTGTTTCACAAAAAACAAACAAAAACCCACTCTTCCCCCAGCTCATATTCCAGTGATATATGTGTCAGTCACTCGGTTAAATTTGGCAGTGCTAACCCTAGCCCAGTTGTGAGGTAAGTCTCTGCACTTTCTCTAACTTGGAAGAATCCTTTGTTAGTTTCCTATTGCTGCTGTAGCAAATTACCCAAAATAGTGGCTTAAAACCACACAAATTTATTATCATATAGTTGCAGAGGTCAGAAGTCTTGACATGAGTTTCATTGGGCTAAAATCAAGGTGTTGGCAGGGCTGCATTCCTTCTGGAGGCTCAAAGGAAATTGGTTTCTCTGTCTATTCCAGCTTCTAGAGGCTGTATTTCTTGGCTTGTGGCCATGTTCAAAGCTAGTAACATCAGACAGAGTCTTTCTTATGCTGCCATCTCTCTGGTACTCTTCTGCTTCCCTCTCCCACTGAGAACCCTTGTGATTACACTGTGCTCACTTGGATGATGCAGGATAGTCTGTCATCTAAGGTCAGCTGATTGGCAACCTTATTTCCACCCACAACCTTAATTCTCCTTTGCCACAAACCTAACATTATCACAGGTTCTGGGGGATTAGATATGTAGACCTCTTTGGGAGGTCATTATTCTGCCTAATACCATTTTCACCCACCAGATGCCAAGGGCTGTTATGGCCATGTCTGTGGACTGACCATAACCTCTGGATTTGAATCTCAGCTTCTGCAATTACCTTTCTAATTACATAATACAAATATGTGTATCTTTACAAGTTAAATGACTTTTCTAAGATTTTGTTTTCTCACATATAAAATCAAATTAATATTTATCTCAAAGGTGGCTGTAATGTGGAAAATGCCTAATATAATGCCTAGCTCAGAATATATAGTCAATAAGACAGGATTATTGCTACCTCTTTCCTCTCTGAAAGCATATGAGTATTATATAATCATTGCTTCCATTACTAGACATAGATTCCAATGCTAGCCTTCCTTTTTTTAAAAAAATCAACTTCTATTTTAGATCCATGGGGTACACATGCAGGTTTGTTACATGGGTATATTGTGTGATGTTGAGGCTTGGGGTATGGACGATTCCATTGGTCAAGTGGTGAGCAAAGTATCTGATAGGTAGTTTTTCAGCCCTTGCCCCTTACCTTCCATCCCCCCTCTAGTCATCCCCGGTTTTATTGTTCTCATCTTTACGTTAGTGTGTACTCAATGTTAGCTCCCACTTAATGAGAACATGCGGTATTTGGTTTTCTGTTCCTACATTAATTTATGTGGGATAATGGCCTCCAGCTGCATCCGTGTTCCTGCAAAGAAATTAATTTAATTCTTTTTAAGGGCTGTATAGTATTCCGTGGTATGTTTGTACCACATTTTCTTTATCCAGTGCACCACTGAGGGCACCTAGGTTGATTCCATCTTTCTTATTGTGAATGGTGTTGTAATGAACATACAAATACATGTTTCTTTTTGGTAGAATGATTTACAATTCTGGGGGGGTATATGCTCAGTAATGAGATGGCTGGGTTGAATGGTGGCTCTATTTTTAGTTCTTTGAGAAATCTCCAGCTGCTTTCTACAGTGGCTTAACTAATTCTTATTCTCACCAACATTTGGTAAGCATTCCCTCTTCTCTGCAGTTTCTCCAGCATCTGTTTATTTTGTGGCTCTTTAACAAAGCCATTCTGACTGGTGTGAGATGGTATCTCATTATGGATTTGATTTGAATTTCTCTGAGGATCAATGATGATAAAATTTTTTAAATATGTTTGCTGGTCATTTATATGTCCTTCTGAGAAGTGTCTGTTCATACTCTTTGCCCACTTTTTAATGGTTTTTTAAATTTCTTATTTGTTTTTTATTTATTTCTCTTGAAAGTGTGAACAGCTGAAAGGGTTGTTTTTTGCTTGTTGAATTAATTTTCTTATAGATTCTGGATATTAGACTTTTGTCAGAGGTATACTTTGTGAATATTTTCTCTTATTGTGTAGGTTGTCTGTTTATTCTGTAGATAGTTCCTTTTGCTCTGCAGAAGCTCTTTAGTTTGATTAGATCCTGATTTTTTGTTGCAATTGCTTTTGAGGTCTTAGGTCATAAATTCTTTGCCAAAAGTGATATCCAGAATGATATTTCCTAGGTTCTCTTGAATTTTTATACTTTGAGGTCTTACATTTAAGTCTTTAATCCATCTTGAATTATTTTTTTGTATATGGTGAAATGTAGGGGTCCAATTTCTTTCTTTGTGTATGGCTAGCCAGTTATTCCAGCACCATTAACAGGGAGTCCTTTCTCATTGCTTATTTTTGTTGACTTTGTTGAAGATTCGATGGTTGTAGGTGTGCAGCTGTATCTCTGGGTTCTCTGTTCTATTGGTCTGTGTCTATTTTTGTACTGGTGCCATGCTGTAGCATTATAGTTTGAAGTCAGGTAATGTGATGCCTCTGGCTTTGTTCTTTTTGCTTAGGATTGCTTTGGCTATTTGGGCTCTTTTTGGTTCCGTATACATTTTAGGATGTTGTTTTCTAATTCTGTGATAAATGGCCCTGGTAGTTTCATAGGAATATCATTGAATATGCAGATTTCTTTGGACAGTGTGGCCATTTTAACTATAGTGAGTCTTCTAATTCATGAGCATGGAATATTTTTCCATTTGTTTGTCTCATCTCTGATTTCTTCAAGTAGTGTTTTGTAGTTCTTGTAGAGATCATTCACCTCCTTGGTTAGATGCATTCCTAGGTATTTTATTTTGTGTATGTGTGGTTATTGTAAATGGGATTGCATTCTTGATTTGGCTCTCAGCTTGAATGTTATTGGTGTATGGAAATATTACTAATTTTTGTATATTGACTTTGTATCTTGAAACTTTACTGAAGTCATTTATGAGTTCTGGGAGTCTTTGGGCAGAGACTATGGGGTTTTCCAGGTATACAACCATATTACCAGCAAAGAGAGAATTTGACTTCTTCTTTTCATATTTGGATGCCTTTTATTTCTTTTACTTGCCCAATTGCTTTGGCTAGAACTTTCAGTACTATCTTGAATAGGAGTGTAGAGAGAGAGCATCCTCATCTTGTTCCTGTTCTTAAGGGGAGTGCTTCCAGCTTTTGCCCATTCAGGATGATGTTGACTGTGTGTTTTTCATAGATGGTTCTTATTATTTTGAGGTACATTCTCTTTGATGCTTAGTTTGTTGAGGGTATTTATCATAAAGGAAGATTGGATTTTATTGAAAGCCTTTTCTGCATTGACTGAAATTATCATATAATTTTCATTTTTAATTCTGTTGATGTGTTGAATTATATATATTGATTTGCATGTTGAACCAACTTTGAATCCCAGGAATGAAGCCTTCTTGATTGTGGTAAATGAACTTTTTGATGTGCTGCTGAATTCAGTTTGCTATTATTTTGTTGAGAATTTTTGCATCTATATTCATCAGAGATATTGGTCTGTAGTTGTCTTTTTTTGTTGTTGTATCTTTGCTAGATTTTGGTATTAGGATGATGCTGGCTCCATAGAATGAGTTAGGGAGGTATCCCTCCTCTTCAATTTTTTTGGAATAGTTTCAGTAGAATTGTTACAGCTCCTTGTACATCTGGTAGAATTCATTGTGAATCCATCTGGTCCAGGGCTTATTCATTGGTAGGTTTTTTACTACTGATTCAGTTTTAGAACTTGTTATTTGTCTGTTCAGGATTTCAAGTTCATTCTGATTTAATCGTGGGAGGTTGTTTGTTTCCTAGAATTTATTGATTTCCTCTAGGTTTTCTAGTTTTTGTGCATAGAGGTGTTCATAATAGTCTCTGCGGATGTTTTGTTTTTCTTGGGTTTGGTTATAATGCCACTTTTGTCATTTTTGTTTATGTTTATTTGGATCTTCTCTCTTTTTTTCTTTGTTAATCTAGCTAGCATTCTATTGATCTTGTTTATCTTTTCAAAGGAACTAACTTTTGTTTCTATTGATCCTTTGTATGGATTTTTGGGTTACAGTTTCATTTAGCTCTGCTCTGATTTTCCTTCTTTTCTTGTGCTAGCTTTGGACTTTGTTGGTTGTTGGTTTGTTCTTGTTTTTCTAGTTTTTTGCTTAGGTGTGAGGTTAGATCACTAATTTGAAATCTTTCTAACTTCTTGATGTAAGTGTTTAGTGGTATACACTTTCCTCTTTATCCTGCCTTTGCTTTATCCTAGAGATTTTGGTATATTGTGTGTCTGTTTTCATTTATTTCAAATACATATTTTTAAATTTTTACCTTAATTTTGTATTTTAGTGAAAAGTCATTCAGGGGTAAGTTGTTTAATTTGCATATGTGTGTTTTTCAGAGTTCTTTTTGTTATTGATTTCTATTTTCATTCCATTGTGGTCCAAGATAATGGTCTGTATGATTTTGATATTTTTGAATTTATTGAGACTTGCCTTATGGGTGAACAGGTGTTGAATGTTAGAGTATGTTCTGTGTGTAAACGAAAAGCATGTATATTCTATGGAGGATGAGTGGAGTATTTTTAGATGTCTGTTAAGTCCAATTGGTCAAGTACTGAATTTAAGCTCAGAAATTTTGTTAGTTTCAATACCTCAATGATCTAATGCTGCCAGTTGGGGTGCTGAAGTTTGGCACTATTATTGCATGGATGTCTAAATCATTTTGTAGGTCTAGAAGTCTTGTTTAATGCATCTGAGTGCTCCAATGTTTAGTGCATATATATTTGGAATAGTTACATCTTCCTGTTGAATTCCTGTAATACCTTTGTCATTTTTTACTGTTCTTGGTTTAAAGTCTGTTTTATCTGATATAAGAATAGTGACTCCTGCCTTTTTTGTTTTCTCTTTGCATAATAGATCATTCTGCAACCCTTTACTTTGAGCCTATGGGTGTTGTTACATGTAAGATGGGTCTCTTGAAGACAGCAGATAGATGGGTCTTGTTTTTTTCTCCAACTTGCCACTCTGCAGCTTGAAAGTGGAGCATTTAGGTTAATATTGATACATGGGTTTCGATCCTATCGTGAAGTTGCTAGCTGGTTGCTTTGTAGTTTTGGTTGTGTAGATGCTTTATAGGGTCGATGGGCTATGTATTTAAGTGTAGTTTTGTAGTAGCAGGTATTGTTCTTTCATTTCCATGTTTAGAACTGGTTTAGTGGTAACAAATTCCCTTAGCACTTCCTTGTCTGGAAAAGGTTTTATTTCTCCTTCACTTACAGAGCTTAGTTTGGTGGGATATGACATGCTAGGTTGGAATTTCCTTTTTTAAAGAATGCTGAAAATAGGACCCCAGTCTCTTCTGGCTTATAAGATTTCTGCTTTTAGCCTGATGGAGTTCCCTTTGTGAGTGATCTGACCCTTTTCTCTATCTGTCTTTAAGATTTTTTTTTTCTTTAGTATTGATTTTGAACATTCTGGTGACTATATGCCTTAGTGATATTTGTTTTGTATAGCATCCTGCAGGAGTTTTCTGGATTTCTTGTGTCTGGAATTTTACCTCTCACACAAGATTAGGGAAATTTTCTTGAATTATTTTCTGAAATATGTTTTCCACATTGTTAACTTTTTGTCCTTCATAGGTTTGGTTGTTTTATAGGATTCTACATTTCTCCCAGACTTTGTTTATTTTTTCAGATTCTTTTTTCTTTATGTCTGACTGAGTTTATTATGAAGACCCATTTTCAGGCTCTGAAATTCTGTCTTCTACTTGGCTCAGTCTATTGATAAGGCTTTTTGTTGCATTGTGAAACTCCTTAAGTCAGTTTTTCAATTCCAGAAGCTCTGATTGATTTCTTTTAAAGATGTTTATTGCTTCCTTTATTTTCTGGATTGCTTTAGGCTTTGTGTTTATTTTCAACCCTATCTTGGATCTTTTTGAGATTCCTTGCAACCTATGCTTTAAATTTTTTATCTGTCATTTACGAGTTTCTCTTTTGGTTGCAGACTGTAGCTGGAGAGCTAGAGTCATCTTTTGGTTGGGTCACAACATTTATCTTTTTCATGGTACCAGAAGTTACTGGTGTTGGCAGTATCTTTAATGCAGGATCTTTCACAATATAGTTGAATTTTAACATTGAACAAAACATCACATTAAAGATTTAACTAGGAAATTTTAAGCATCATCCAGCAGGTAAAGGAGGTATTTTGAGAGGACACTAGATCTTGGAGGTGTTTCAGAATTATAACATATATGAGGCCAAAAAGAGCTTAGGTAAGGAGAAGATAGAAAACCTATGGTTAAAATGAGTTACTTAGATCTTCTATGTATTTCTTTCTATTAATTTTGTCTCCATTAACATGGGAAGTGAGAAGTTGGTGGGAGAATATCAAGTATTAAATTACAGAGATTTCAGAGGTCATTTAGATGACCTCTGTTAATGCTCCCTTGTTATGTGATAAAAGTACATTAACATATCAGCATGTTTTTCACCTGATCAAACTAGTACTACCTTGATAGTGCCTTATATGTCTTTCCATGAATGATATTCTCACGTGAATCAAGAGAATAAAAGTGTATGGAAAGACAGTGAGTTTCATCATCCAATCCATTTTGTTTCTCTTTTGCTGGTAGGTAGCCTTTTTATTTATTTATTTATTTATTTATTTATTTATTTATTTATTCCAAACTGTTCTCCACCCAAATAATAACTCTACTTTCAGTATGTAAATATTCAGTAATAAGGCTTTAAAATTATTTCAGCTTGCCAAGAATATTAAATGCAAAGGAGCAAATTGCAACATACCAGATAATGTACAGTAGACATTTTCTCAGGGAAATTATTTTTCAACTACAATTGCTGCTAAACTGGAGAAATTTAATCCACACATGCTATTGGCTATGTTTTTTTTTTTTTTTTTTTTTTCTTACATGAAATGGGAGGCAAAATTGTGACTACAGAAGGCTGTACTAACTGAATTCCCAAGTTTGCAGATTCAGAAGGGATTCTTACTATTCAGTTATGCCTGGCTGAAGACAGTGCATTTTCTTCTATGATGTATATGTCACTTTTCATTAATTCTGAGAGGCCTGTTCCTTTAGAAACCAGGGTAAACAGAGTAGTGTATTGGATTAGATCTCTACCGTGAATAAATTTATTTTCTAGCAAGTGTAAAAAATGAGCAAGGCCAAAACCCCCCAGAGCAGAAAATGTCACAGTGATTGCTAATACATTATTGCACAGAGAAAGGCCTAATAAAACCCCTATTAGGATGTCATACCTGCTTATGACTGAATTCTCCAGAAAGTTTATTTGATATGTCTAAGCCAATTATCAAAGTCTTAGTGATAAGAAGCAGCTCGCTGGGCCTGAATTTGTCAGAATAGAATGACTAAATTGTGGGAATTCATGGGACTCTGCTTTGAATAATTAACTTGGCTCTTTGTAGAATGCATATACTTTGAAAACTAATTTTCTCTTTGCACAAAGCATTTTGCCCTTGTGCTGCCTTTGAAAAGTAAACTGTTTAGCTGTAAGTTTATTCCCTTTTTTATTGTATTGCCTTGAGCCTCCTTCCCTGACTTTCAACCCCACCCTTCCCCTTGCTCTATGTCTTGGTGGCATCATTCAGACTAGGCTGATGTAGCACTCAAACAGAAATATGATATGCAGTGATGACATTTCCTTTAAATGGAATTTAAGCATTTGCTCTGCAATGATATTATAATGTCTTGTCGATTTTTGCATTTTGTTATGACTAAAACACCCAGTTTATTTTGAAAGAATTTGACAATTTTTTTTCCCTAGGAGAGAAGCAGATGGATTGGCTGCATAAATAATTTGGTAGATAAAAGCCAGAATTGATCTTAATCTATTTGGAATTACAAAGTTAACAATTTGGACCAGATTGGTAGCCAGTTTGTGCAAACAACCAGGCAAATCAAAGAGTATTTCTACCCCATAAGTTTCTGTACCTAAGTGGGCCAAAAAGAGTCCTTGCTCTGGGATGAGGAGACAAGTGTCTCTCAATCTGTGGGTTGAGATATGCCAATATACGGGTTAGCACATGGAATGGCCTTGTGTCCCCCTTCTAACTGCAGGGTAGATCTCACAGTTAATTTCATCAGCGTTGTGCACTGTTATCATCCCTTCCAGACTTCACTTCCCTGACAAAACTATGCCTTGTCCCTTTGGAGACCTATTAGTCCACTATGGAGAGAAGAGAATCATTGGAAAGCACAAAGCATAGATAGAAACTGGCAGGGACATGGGTATTTTGGCTTGTTACGTGATCTAGGACTTGACCTTTCTTCTTTCTGCACCTTTGTTAGGAAACTGCAATTAATATCTGGTGGCTACACACCTAGCAAAAGGGTTATGAAAATTAATAAGAATTTAAAATGTATTGGAAGAAGCACAGTATAGTGTTAGTTTCTAGTTACATTCATAGGTGGCTTATTTTTATTCAATAGAAAAGATCTTTTCTAACTCTGATTCTAAGAAACCTGTTTAAGATTTCCTGCTTTCTTTTCTTTCTTTCTTTCTTTTTTTTTTTTTCCAGATAGAGTCTTGCTCTGTTGCCCAGGCTGGAGTGCAGTGACACTGCCTTGACTCACTGCAACCTCTGCCTCCCGGGTTCAAGCAATTCTCCTGCCTCAGTCTTCTGAGTAGCTGGGATTATAGACATGTGCCACTATGCCTGGCTAATTTTTGTATTTTTAGTAGAGACGGGATTTCAACATGTTGGACCAGGCTGGTCTTGAACACCTGACCTCAGGTGATCTGCCCGCCTTGGCCTCCCAAAGTGCTGGGATTACAGGCATGAGCCACCGCACTGGGCCCGATATTACCTCCTTTCTTTTAGAAAAGGAATGAATTACTCTGCTTCATGTCCTGCATTTTGGCTTATACAGAGAGCTTCCAATAAAGCCTTATAGAAAGAATTAAAAGTTGACTTAAACTGCATCTTAAACAAACTGCAAAATTAGGGGTTCTGTGTATGTTTGCTTTTCTTTCACAGTCATACAAATAATCAACACAACCTATGAAAACGGAGTATGCAATGAGGTGAATCACTGAGGTCTGTGGAGATGGGTTCTCAACCTCATAATATTTACCTAAATGGAATACAAGTGTATGTGGGAAAAAAAAGACATGTCCCATCAACATTCCTTCCCTGCTCTTCTAGGTCTATTTCAAAATGTCCTATCCAAACTTTGAAAGATTGCTGTGGAAATAACTTTCGCTCCAGTTTTCTTCCCTCTGTGTACACTCTTTACCATTACCCATGGATGATTAAATATCTACCATAGGAAAAAAGAAAGGCAAAGGGCAAAGTTCCCTGGATTCTTAACCACTGACAACTGTACCGACTTGTATGATCCTTCAGGGTGATTCTCCGAGAGTAAAAATAAAAGCAAATGCTTAAGAATAAAATTATTCCTTCTCATTTAAAAATATGCTTTTGGGAGGAGGTTGGTGATGATCATAAAAAGCAAATAAATGATGATAAGATGTCACAACTCCAAAAATGATTAAGAATCACTGCTGCAAGAACTTACATTCTAAAGAAAGCATCCCACATCTGTACAAGTGTCTCTTATACATATGCTAATCAGCTCCACTGATAATTTTAGCTTTTGGTTTGTTTTCTTCCTGTCATTATTTTATGTTCTTAGTTGCTAGACTTCATATGCACATCCGGGGGGAACACAATTGCTTATCATTCCAGTTTGGGGAGTATGGTGGGAATATGTAATAGTCCTTTACACTAGATATTTTCCTTCACGAGGCAGAATTTGGTGAGCTCTTTTGAATAATGAGAAGGGTTTTGGGTGAATGGAAGAAATCAGAGAGTAAGTACAGTGTGGATTTATGTCTCCAGTCATATTAAAATATTTAAATATTTCTGGTCATAATGACCTACTGATTCCCTCATCTATTCTCTAAATGGATAGTATTAAAATGAAATACTTGAAGTGTGGCATTGCAGCAGATTCATGAACCATTTATTCTTGCTCTCTTTTTACACCTGAAGATAGAGAAACATCTCTTCAACTACAGCCTGTAACAAGGCTTCTTAGGCCATGTGTGAAGCAGCTCTCAGAGGCAGATAAAGACTGCACTGAAGATGGAGACACCTCAACAAAATCCTTTTGAGAATATAACCCTCTAAATGGTTTACAGGCACACGAATCCAACGCAGAGTCCTGCCCTCTGTCAGCACAGCCTGAGCAGTGCTTCTGTCTGTCAGAGAGCTCTTCTTCCTAGGCCTTTCTTCCCCAGGAAAACCAACCTATCCTCCTGGGTTTTGCGACCTTTGCTTTATTGCCTCCGTTAGGCTCTCAGCATTATATTTAATTCATCTTTCTGATTTGATCTCTCTCAGCTCTTTCCATCTTTCTGATTTGCTCCCTACTTACTTCATGATTTTATACCCTCCTCCAGCTTCCTACCCCCACTCTCCTCCTACCCCTCATTTCATGGTTCTTACTCCCACTGGCAGAAACGAGCTGAAAGCCAGAGTTCAAGGGTGCCTACCGATGTGGTCCATTTGGATTAGTCTCCCAGGTAACTGAGCAGGCTGGAAAGGGTGGATGGCGAACCTGGAGAAGTAAGCAGAAGACACCTAGCATATTGGGTAGAATACCTGGCACACAGAAACTATTAGTTTTTGGACTCTTTGCCTACTCTTGCTTTCATGTGCAGAATTCTAAGCACATTTATTTTTCTATTTTTTTTTTTAGTCAGTGTTTCTCAAAAGACCAGAGTGCTCTGAGTATGTAATAACTGTTGCTTATTATCTTAAGATATTCAAGTATCTAGGCCTTGACTCGACTCTAAAAATGCAAGTTTTATGCTTTCTCATCTATACTCAGTGGCTTCTCTTTTTGAGGGTCAGTGTTACAGCATCCTTCTAAAGTAGCTGTCTCAGTGAAAAATCACTTTAGGGCAGGTTGCTGTTGCTTTATAAGACCCTCCTAGGGTTTGGAAAAGTGGAATTTACTTGGAGGAAGAGAGCATTCTCAGTAATCCTGAGAGAGAAGGGTTATGGCTTCTGTGATGTGTACCTCTCCTGCCTGAGAAATGCTGACTGGAATTCTTTTGATTCTTTTAGTTTCAAGACTTTTCAAATATATGTTTAGGTAAATAAGCTTGGCATATTTGACTCTCAACTTTCATAAAAGTCCAACATTGTCTTTTAATATTTAATTTAATTTTTAAAACCCTGTCCTTATGCACATTATTTTGATTTAATTTTGATATAAATTTATGAAAGTATCATTGAGTCAGAATTTTCCATGTAGTGGTTTATTTAATCGGGTCCACTAAATATGTTTTTTTGTTTTGTTTTGTTTTATGCAAGAGTTGGAAAATGGGAAAAGGCTGATGGCACTGCATCTTAAACTAACCAAATCTCATTTCAACTGCTTCGTTTGTCAGGAGTTGTGGGTGCTTGGACTGACTGTGAGTTCCTGGTTTTTAGAAACAATTTTTCTTAGGATTTTTTTTTATTTTGTTTATAATTGACACATAATAATTGTAAAGCTTTTAGGGTACAGTGTGATATTCCAATATATGCATATATTGTATAATGATCAACTCAGGGTAATCAGCATGCCCATCACTTCAAACTTTTATCTTCCCTCTGTGGTGATAACTTTTAAGATCTTCTTTTCTTGTAGTCTTGAAATATACAAATATTGTTCTTAGCTATCCTGACCCTATTTATTATATCTTATTTCTTTCTACCTTGGAGATAATAATTTGTGAAGTCATAACCAGGCCCTATATTTTTAAGAAAATTTGTATACATTGGTTAGATATTGCTTAATAAAAGGAACAATTGCTTTTTATGGCATTCCCAAAATTGTTAGAATGGAACACTGTTATAATACAAGGATTGGTAAATTGGCTTAGTATTTATGATGCATGTTAATCACACTACAGATTATACATATTCTATTTTGGAAGACATAATTTTGGTTCAGGATCTAGCTGACTACCTGTTATAATAAATAACATTGTGTTGGGCTGTTTTAAGCTGGCAAAACTGAACATTGAGCCTGTGATAGGTAGGGCTATTTTAAGTGGCATCATGGGAAAATTCTTCACACTCTTTAGCAGAACAGGTAGGGCTTCAATGGCCTGAGGAAACTACTGAACATTATGTTATGGACTTGACTAATTCCTAGAAAGCTCTGAGCCAAGGCTCTACCTTTCATAGAAACTTACAGCATGAGCTTTGGGCATTCATCATACTCACAGATTCATTTTGTTTTCCTTTTGGCTTAGTTTCCACATTTGTTTATTAAACTCTAAATTAAGAGAAGGTTTTGTGAATGGTGAGTCTTGACTAACAGTGTGATCATGCAAAGCTTCTGCGTTCCACTCTACATCAGACCTCAGAAAATCAAACTTAGAGTTTAATCCTTCATGGTATAGACAATGATGTAGCATCAGGAAAGAGCTGGTAAGTTCACAGTGTGGATTTTGTGCTTTATTTAAATTAAATCCAAATCTTCTGTACTTATGAAAAATGAAGGTTTCTTCCCCTTTGGAATAAAATCCAGTCTTAGCTACTCTCAGAATCTTAGGAAATGTGGCAAATTCTCAGCTCATTTGTTTCTTAAAGTGTTTTGGAGTGTGTGTTTAAGAAAATACGATAGTCGTTATGTAATTAAAAATGGAATGGTAAAGGATTTAAAAAACATTTAGAGATATGTATTTGTCCATGTATCATCAATCCTTAATATTGAATATTATCTGCATTCTGACAATTAGATGGTAGCTGGAGTGATCTGTGTGAAGTCAAGTTTACAATTTAAAAGCAGACTAAAGGTCAGATAAATGGAGAGAAGAATATAATGAACTAATATAAGGTTGTTTAGGTACAGTTAATTTCAATTCAGTGTAAATCAAATGAATGATGCTAGGGGAGTTCTTAAAGAAAAATCACAAAATGAAACAAGAAAAAAACTTCATTATCGTGAGGGACGATGATTCAAACAAGTGAAAGTGGAAGGTATTCAAATCTAGAAGGCCATTCTCAGCTGCAGTGGTGAAGCTAAATCACCACCTCTCTTATTTTTTAATAATCTCGCCAGTATCCAGAAGCTTTTGTAAAGCCAGAATACTGTTTGTTTATTTAAAGAAGCTTATTATATAAGGATTCCACACATATCCCTTAGCAAATCCCAGACAATCTTGCTTAGAGCCTTACAGAATTTATTTTCCTCTTTAAATCTGCAAACAGCCCTAGTACCAAGTTTCCTCTTTCCTTTTCTTTGGCATTTATTGTCAGTTCATATTATCATACCACATAGCACTACTCCAGTTGATCTTCTAAGCATGGGATTTCAAATTAAGTAGCATTGCTGAGATATCCTGCCAGCATTTAGGAGGGTCTGGCTGTCACTTTTGCTTGTGCCCTGTGGTTCACATGCCTGTCTGGTATGAGTCAGGTGGGACATGCCTGTCTGGTATGAGTCAGGTGGGTTGACCTCTTTCTTTTCCTCTGATGGAGGAAGTGGAAATGACCAGAAATCTCCAAGTGCTCAGTGGTCACTTCTGACCCATGAAGAGGAAGGGTAACTAGGATGGCCAATGTTTCTTTGGGTTATGACCCAAAGTCACATTACTTCATAAGTCCTGACAAAAGCAGGTGCTTGGCAAATCTCAGTTGTATATGTAAACGAATGACACTGAAGCCTTCTCAAAGTGTGACTAATTCTTTACAGTCTTTATTAATGTTATAATTTGATATCTATTTGTATAATTATTTGATGTGTCTAATTCTCAACCTTGGCTGTTCTTTGGAGTCACTTGGGGACCTTTGAAAAATACTTTGAGTCTCACACCTGGAGATTTTAATTTAATTGTTCTGGAGGTGGATGTGCATTGGAAGCAGTCAAAGCTCTGGGGGATTGCAATATGCAACCAATGTTAAGAACCACTGCTTAGAATATAGACTCCATTAAGTGGTGGACCATATATATCTTCTGCTCATCATCATATTTCAGCACCTCATTCAGTGCCTGGCACCTAGTAGGTGATTGAAAAATGATTATTAAATGAATTAACAGAAGTTTAAAAGCATGGCTTCTTCTAACTCTTAAAAGTACAGCACAATAAAAAGAGATTAAAGAAGTTGGGTCTTTTGAAGATGGCTCTTGTGTCTTACCTGTGATCAAGCTCAGATGGCCATAGCATGGCCTCAAAGGACCCTGCCCTTGAAACATCTAACAATTGTCTCAGGGGACACAGGCCTCCCAGTCTCCGGGAGTTTTAGAGGCTGCTGCTCACACGGCCCGGTTTAAGGTGGTTAGTCTGATGGTTGAGCACATAAATCTCTTGGAAAAAGCATTTTTGAAATCCCAAAGCTCTTTTTTAAAACTCTTAATCAGAAGGAAAAATTTAAAGCTGGGAGATTTTGTATGAAAAGCTGCTTGACTGTTAATTAGGTGAGCATGAGGGGAAAAAATAAGAAAAAGAAAGTGGTATCCTCAGTAAATGAGGAGAAAGACACACAGTAGTAGATCAGTAGGTAATTAAAAGATGTGAAAAAATGAGGAGGGGAAAATTCAGGATGAGAGTTGTGTGATTTACCAAGAAATACACATTTTTTTTAAAAAGAAAAAGATGAGGTTTAATTTTTTTATAATATCATTTGAAAATAAAATTTGAATTTAGGTGAAATATAGTGCATCTGGAAAGATACAGCTTAAGTGGTGACATTCTGAGATGCAATGTGGTTTCTGATCACCCTTCAGTTTCCTGTTTTGCTGGGTGATCTTGAAGTTCTTTCCTTCACCTTGACAGTTCCTGGCTGCCTGCCATCATCTGGAAAAGTGAAGTCCGCACCTTGCCCCAGCCTTGTAGCTGTCTCTGGTGAAGAGAGGGCAACAGTGTAGAAAGCTCTGGGACAGAATACCGCTGCCAGGGGTTGCCTGCCACATGCTGTGAAAAGAATTTCTAAACAGCACCTGTGCCTCTATAGCATGTGAAATAGAGGTTGTCACTCAAAGAGGCTTGCTCTCAGCCAGCTCTCTCACCTTCTTCATCATCCTCAGAGATGCAGGAGGAAGACATAACCAGGCAGTGTTTCCACAATGTTTGATCATGGAATAGCCTCATAAATGAAGTGAAAACCCCTTTGGAGTCATCTCATCCAGTCACCCATAAGCCAGGCAGCATTGAAACTGTCTATAGGATAAAAAATTGTGTTTCTTTTAAAATATTTCCATGGAGAGAGGCGTCATTCCTTTTTGGTTACTTTGACAGTCAATAATTTCTTTTTAAGTTTATGACGTTCTGATTGTGTGATGTATTTGCTTGAAACTCTTCAGTGGTTCCCTTTCATCTATGGTGAAAGTCCCCAAATGTTAGCAGATATTGAACATTTTTAACAACCATCATGCCACCAAAATGGACACTGTTATACAACTGGAGAGGAGACTGGAGGCTGCAGTTCTAGGCATTACCCTTGAGTCACTGGACTATGAGGAGGTCTGAAAATCCCACTGGAGGGAAAGTGTGTCTGGAGAGGAGGATGGCAACCAAAGGGCCCATTCTAATTGTTGTGGAAGTATTTTGATTTTGTAACAAAATATTGTAACTGCCTGGATATAAGCCTAGCTTATTGGTGTATGTGAAAAAACATCTTCATTATCTAGCCCCAGCCTATGACTCTGGCTTATCTCCTGCTTTTCTTCTCTTATACTCCAATTTCCAGCTTTGTTGAACTCACTGCAAGTTCCTGAATATGCTAGACAGTTTCCCATATTCCTGCCTTTGACATATTATTCCCTCTGCCTGGAATGCTCTTTCCCTCCTTGGATTTCTGAAAAGCCTGCTACTCTTCTTTCAAGACATGATCATCTCCTCCCCACATCACCTCCACTGCCAAAGGGTTTACCACTTCCTTCATTGTATCCTTTTGCTCTTCATATACACCATAATTATAGTAACTATCACACTGCAATGTTGTTTATCTTCATGTCTAGCTCTTCGCTAGACTGTGAAGTCCTTTCAGGATATAAATCAGAAGTGTTTTCCACATTTGTATCCCCAGCACATAGTAGGTCCTTGATAAGTGTTCCTCCAAAGAGCCAATGAATAAATTATCTTGTGTAAATGGAGAACAAGTGGTCATCATTCTCTTGCAGGCATATTTTATATAGTTGAGATCTTTTCATCTCAGTATTATCTCATGTGGGTTAAACAACGTTAAAGATTTTAATCTTTCGCCAAAGAACTTTTTGTCCTCTTTCTAGTCAACTTTGCTGTGACTTTTTGGCCTGTATCTATTTTCTCTCCATTATTAAAAAGTGTAATGGCCAGTACTGGACACAGAACACATTTAAGGTGTAAGCTGATGAATAGACATTGGAAGGCTTATTTTAGAGTCCTTGCAAGTCACACTCCTCCCAGGGCATTTCACAATGATTTTCTTTTTATTCCTGATGACTCTACTTCATTGCTGAGTCACACTGGATTCATCTGCCCTGACCCCTGCTAGGATTATTTGTGACTTGGTCCTTGGTTGTCTCTTCCCATCTCTATTTATCCACGTCTGGTTTTGTCCCCAGATACCCCAGCTTGATCTGTCCTTATTTTTTTCTTCTCTTGGAGGGGGTGTATCCTGGTTGTCAAGCCTGCTTTTGGCTTTTATTCTTGTCTGTCAGAGTTTCTGCAATCGTGTCTCTTTTGGTCATAGCTTTGGATTTGAGGAGCTTATTCTTGATAGAAGTAGCCTGTTTGTTGGCTGGCTTGATTAGAATAGGAGCTGTCACTGTGGCAATCCTTAAGGAATTGAGTGGGATATTAGTTCCAGCAGGAGATGTACACAGTTGTGTCTACAGAGTGTGGTAAAGCCAGTGAGAGGTTGACTTCCTTCCATTTTATCGGTAATGCAATTGGGTAAAAAATAAGTCGTGGTAGCCAGGGTGTGGGTGGCAGAGGTAGGAGAGCACAGCGGTAGGTACCTTGCCACTCAAGCCACCTGCCTGGGTTGGAACTAGCTCTGCTGCTTCTTAGCTGTGTGATCTTGTGCTAGTCATTCAACTTTTCTGAGCCCAAATATTTCCATCTGTTTAATGATAAGAACAGTACCTCATGGGGATTTCGTACAAATCAATTGTGTTAAGACTCATAAAGCACTTGGCACTATTTCTAGTGGGTAGCAAATGCTCAATAAAAGTTAACTGTTATCACTTAACTCTTTTAAAAGATGAATTTACTCTTGATCTCCCAATAAGAATGTTTGTCAGAATGTGGTTTCACTTTTTTCCTCATCCCTCACTCTAACTTTACTTAATGATCTTAAGAGAGTTAAAATCTGCATCTTTTAAATGAAGGTGGCAATGGCCTAGATTAGTTGCTTTCTAAATGATGCCCCTAGTAGAGACTCAGGGATTCCCCAAAGGCTCTTGCAGAGGGGATGGGCAGTGAGGGATGTGCAGAAGTAGGACAGGTGAGCACAGCTGCAGCTCTCCCTCTCCCTTCACAGTGAGCAAGATTGCATTAATCTGTTTTTCACATTGGACTTTCACCTGAGTGTTTGCCTAAAGAAAGAGTTTGTGAAGCTAAAGGAAGTTAGATAATTCCTTTCCAGCTTGAAAATCAGTGATTTTGAATGTAGAACATGATGATAATTTGATTTCTACCATTATTTCGTGAATGCTGAATTAACAATTTGGGAGAACTACATTACAAGTTGCCTCATCCAATGATGTAATAATCAAATAAAATGGATTCTAATCCTCTTTAGCCAGCTTCCCTCTGTTGTTCTTAGTCTGCTTTGAGAGGACTGTCAAATTGAATTTGCTGTCCTCTGTGTTTGCCAAAGTTTATTATTTCAATTTACAGCAGCAGAGATGTTATAACCTGGTCTTTTATGTGCTTTGTTGTGTTAGCTCTGATATTGTGCCAATCTGCACAAGAGAGTAATTATGGAATGATGGGCCTTCCTTTGCTTTCAAAAAAGCAATGATTAGGTCTTCTGATGCCTAGAGGGGTTGTATGTTGGGAGCCTTGAGGCAGAATTGGGACTAGGGGATTTAATCTACTTTTGTTCATAACTACCTTTAAAAACACCCAACAAAACATTATTTAAATATTTTCACAAAGCCACAAGTAGGCCAATGCCTAGTAAAGCATAGGCTATATTTGAGAAAAGATGCTTTGAGAAGAGAGGGATAAGATCCGGCTCTGGAAGCATTTCATTCATTAGCCATAAAGCATGCAGAATTGGGTTTGTGATGATATCAGAACACCCAGGGAAGGATTCAGAATGACATGTCAAAAACCCTGTTAATGTCCACATATGCTCTGTAGCCACTTTGGTCAGATTATCTGCTGTTGTTAAGCAGGGAGGGAGATTAGGCTCTGCTTTTCCATCTGCAGGCTAACACTGAGCCTCAATGCCTAAGTTTACCAGTGTAATAAAAAATTAAGCAAACGGGGGAAATTACTTCTTTATTAACACTTAAAAAATGATAGCCACAATATACGCTTGTGGTAAAAATTCTAACTATGCAAAAATTCATAGTAAAATTCCTGGTTTCTGATTTCTCATTCTCTCTGAATCTCAAAGAAACTTCCGGTAGTATTTGAAAGTGGATCCATCCAGATCTTTTCTTTGTCTAGACAAATATATACATGTGTGTATATATATATACACACACACGTACATATCAATACATAAAATAGATATACATATATATACACATAGAGTGTAAACTATAAATGGGATTTTAAAAATTTAATTTCATGGTTTTGATATTTTCATGTCAGTATGTTTAGATTTACTTCAGTTTTAAAGAATGAGAATCACATTTTGAATGGACTTTAAAATGACTTCCAACTTTCAATACAAACCTGGACAACTAGCAGAGGGAGGAAGGTTTCTGCCTTCACCTGCAGTCAGTGCCTTTTGCCTCCTACTCACTTGACCTTGAAAATGGTTCTGTTTTTAAAGGGAGCCTCAGGCATGGTTACGGAGCAATGCCTCCTTTTCGCTCTGGCTCAAGCTCCTGCTGTGGAAGAAAATGACACACTAATCAAGTAGGTTTTCTGTCCTGCAAGTTACACCAACTTCACTTTGTGAAATAAGGAAACCCTTGTGTGACTGAGGTCCACATCCATCAGGTCAGGTGGGGCACAGGAGACCCTCCTTCCGCAGGACGTGTTTCCCATGAACTAACAAGGCTGGGTTAAGTGAGCCATCAGTGCAGCTGGCCTGGCTGATTTGTTGATTCACTGGGCTAGTGGGGAAACTTCTTAAACTAATTCACTTAAGATAAGGGAATGGCTTCTCCTCAAAGGCAAAGCAAGGAAAGATCCTCCACTTCTCAGTAAGCCTATCCAAATTGTCTGCCAGCCACTCAGGGGTGAAATTGAGTCTTAACACTACAGCATGTATTACTGTGAGTAGACTAGCCAGTAAATATTTAAAGGATATAAGCTGAGTTTCTCCCTCATTTACCTGCATTTTGTTTGGGTGACAAGAAGTGGCAGAGTGCATTGCAAAGTGAGATCAGGTGCTTGAAATGTGGCTGCAGAGATTAAATGGGCATTTCCTGAGGCGCCCTTCAGTGTGGCGAAATGGTAGAAGCCAGGCTTCCTGAAGGGGTTTCCACTTGGCTCCATGATGAAGTGTTCAGGGAACTATATAATTGGCAATATACTTTTTTATATTCCTGTATAAATAATTTTTTTATTTAAACTTCACAATGTATAATATTTAAACACTTGTCAAGCAATAACTCACTGGTGGCAGAAAATTATAAAAGTCTAACAGCAGGATTAAGGTTGTTATGGCTGGAGCTGATTGATCTCTATAGTCTTCTTGAAGAGGAATCTTACCACAGAGGTATAATTTGTGAAACAGAACCACACAGTCTCAGTAATTTGAACAGTTATGTGAGAAATACTGAATCTCCCTCAATTTGGTCTGCTTTTATTTTTTTAACCAGAATGTAAAGTATGTTTTTAATTTTCTGCACATGCATTCATGTATGTAGTATAGTCAGATTTTTTTTTTAAGTATAAGCCAAATGAGGAATATATATGGCTCTACCCTAATCTGTGAGATCTGTCATGGATTTAAGTATATTGCTCACGTATCAGGACAATGCCAAAGTCATTTGTGTAAATAATAACAGAAGGAACACTACTGATTCATCATGTATGGGGATATAGTGTTGAAGGAATTTACTAGGAAATCAGTATTTGTCATCACGTTTGTCATGGTTTATAAATCCCAGCCTAATTTACAAGGGTTTAAGGCCTTTCACCCACATATAAAAAGTGACCCATTAAAGTTAACGAGCCTTCTGTATCTGGACTCATCTTTTAAATTTACCATGTGATTAAATATAATGAAAGGGAGATGGGGGCCATTTAAAATGCAGCTGAGAGTGCTGTGGTAGGAGATGAGGGCTCCAGGGTATGCAAAGAATTCTGAAACCAGGAGCAACTGAATTTGCAAGTGACAGAAATAAAGACACGGGAGGAAGCTGACACAAAACAGTATGTTATTCATAAGTTTGATGGAATATTGGAAGGTAAACATTTAAGATCAGTAATAGATGCAGAGGGATTTGAGTAGAATGGAAAAGACCCTGAAGTTAGGATCTATCACTGCAAAACAGATACATGGTTTATAAACACATTTGAGGGATAAGAGGAAATGTTATTACTGATGAAAAATTTGGTTAAACCCAAGCTTGAGATTGTTTCCAGCCTTACCATCAAAGTCTGTTGGTTTGAGACAATTACTAAAAAGACACCTGGCCAGAGGGATAAATGACACAGAGGTAGACCACTGGCCAATTGAACAAAAAGACATTTGGCTAGACACTGTTGGATTTGGGCCATACAGATGAGTGATCATATAGTTTAGTTATCTGTATAGAAGAACAGTTTCCCAAATCTCTATAATGAATAGTTCAAATGCAAACCATAAGGAAAACCAAAAAAAGAGACTGTAAGCTTCATGAAGGCAGGGGACAAAGTGCCTCCAGTACCTAGCCCAGCCCTGTGAACACTTACCAAGATTGCCTTAACACTGCCCTCAGCTTGGCTAAACTTTAGATGAACTTCTTTCTAACTATAAGCCCCCCACCTCTCTTTTTAAATAGCATTTACTTTAGAAAACCTGCAACTGTAAGTTTTTTCTCTGCCCTTTTGAGATGTAAATCTACAACCCAGGAATATCTCAAGGTCCTGGGAGGCATCCCTTCAAAAAGCAATAATCCAAAATGATAGGGTTTCTATTTTCCCATTCTGTGAGAGTGTAGAATCTCAACTTCTGTAAGTGACAGTTATCAAACACAGATGGCCTAATTACATTAATCACTCCTCCTTTAACTTACCCCAGTGGTTAAAAATCTCCCCCTCCTTTACTTTTTGTTTCATCAGGGTTGAGTTCATTCTCTCTCTCTTATTGTGATACTCATGAATAAAGTGTTTCTTACCTGTTTAACTGGATCTGGTGCAATTTTTCCTTTACAGCACTCAGTCAACATCTGTTGAATTGAATTTGAAGAACTTCAGGCTTCAACTTTGTATTTTCATGTATAGCATCAGTTTAGAAAAAAATAAATCTTCAAGAAGAGTCCCAATGCTGGAGAAGACATTACAAAACAAAGCAAAGTAGCTGGGGGTGGTGGCACATGCCTTTAGTCCTAGCTACTTGGGAGGCTAAGGCAAGGGGATTGCTTGAGCCCAGGAGTTTGAAGCTGCAGTGAGTGATGATGGTACCACTGTACTCCTGCCTGGGTAACAGAGCAATACCCTGCTTCTAAAACAAAACAACAAAAAGCAAAGCAAAGCAAAGTGATCTAATAGATGGCTCAAGGTGTCCACACCAGAAAGACAATCAAATATAGTTTGAAACATTGGATAATATTTTAAATAAAAATTTAAATAACTCAATTATGTTATTTAGAATAACTTAATCAAACTACGTACAAATGCCTAGCAAATAAAAAGTGCTCAGGAATGATTATTAAATAGCAAAGAGTAAAATCTTTCCTGAGTGGTGCTTATTTCTCATTTTATCATCTTGATGAAATAATTCCCATGGACTAGGATTTTGGGGCTGGTTTATATCCTCCATTTTATTGATCAAGAAACAGAACCAAAGTGAGTGCTGTGACTGGTAGAAGGGTGGGATCTAGAAACCAGATTGCTTATGTCTAGTCTTGTGTTCTTTTTACCCTCTTCTAGAAATTTAAGGTTCACTTTGGTGTTATATTTTAACTGGAAGGAGAAATCTAGCTGGCAAGTCTGACACAAAAGGCAATTAACAGAATTGTGTAGGTAGAGAAATACAACTGGAAGAAAGAAAAGCCTCTTGGCTTATCCATTGCTCTTTTTGGTAAATTGCAGCCACGTTTTACAGTTGACATAGCTCTTTCGCTTGCATCGTCTGATCTGATCCCCCAAACAAGCTCGATGAGGCAAGAAACAGCTTGATTAAATGATTTACCAAAGGTCACCTGGCTCGTAAGTGGCAGAGTGAGAACTAGAATAATATTTTTAGTTCATCCAGTTAAAATCTGTGTGCTTATTATGGGTAGATGTTCTATTAGATCTTGGAGACAGAGTGTGGACAAAAAAAGGGAACAGACAGCAAACAAATTATAACAGTTGTGATAAGTGCCATACAAGAAAAGTATAGATTGCAATGAGAATTTATAAGGGGGTCATAACTTTGCCTGGAAGTGGAGTTAGGATCAGGAAAGTCTGGCCCAAAGAGGTGACATTTATGCACTCAGACCATGTTCCTAGTTTAAGAGTTTAACATCAATGGGCTGTATACTCTGGTTAAAAAATCTTGTTCTGGCCGGGTGCAGTGGCTCATGCCTGTAGTCCTAGCACTTTGGGAGGCCAAGATGGGTGGATCACCTGAGGTCAGGAGTTTGAGACCAGCCTGACCAACATGGCAAAACCCCATCTCTACTAAAAATACAAAACCTAGCCAGGTGTGGTGGCAAGCGCCTGTAGTCCCAGCTACTCGGGAGGCTGAGGCAGGAGAATTGCTTGAACCCAGTAGGTGGAGGCTGCAGTGAGCCAAGATTGCGCCACTGCACTCCAGCCTGGGTAACAGAGCGAGACTCTGTCTCAAAAAACAAACAAACAAACAAATCTTGTCCTAGCAATATATGGAGAAATAAGAAATAAAATGAGACGGTGGGGTGTTTTTCATCAAGGTCTATGTTACTTTCTGGGATTTTCTTTCCTTTTTCATGTTTGCAAAACACACTTTCTTTTACACAATGATTAAATGATTATTATGGTAAATAAAAATATTCTCTTAAAAAAATCAGTGAATTACTTAGGGCTGTAATAGAATTTAAATCTTACATCTTTCTCCCCAGTTTCCTTTAAGAGATTTTTAATCAGTGAAATCCTGAAGTCTGGGAACCAGTGATCTCTATCCTGGTGTAACCTCCATTGTAACTCTTTCATTTTATTTTATGAGTGGAGGAAAGATGTTTTTACTAACCCAATAAGTCAAAGAAAGGAGATAGTACCTTTGCACTTATGTGGGAGAGACAGAGGATTAAAAATAACAAGACAAACTCAGATGCAGAATGTCATTTCCGAAAATGAGAACAAACAGAGAACTTAAACACGTTATTTCGTATACTGGCTAGGAAGTTTCCTAGCAAACCATCAAGTCAACCTTTATAGATGAGGGTGAGAGACAGGGCAGGAGAGCAGAGTTGAAATTGAAGGCTGCTCTGACAAAGAGAAGGCAAAGGCTGGCTGGGGTGAGAAGAGAGAGAGGTTTCTTGATCCCTGTTGCTCTTTCTGTAGAGAATTTTTTCTCTTCCTCTCCTCCTGGCCTTGCTTGTATCTATCAACAGATTCTGTTTATGCCTTAACTTTGTTGAAGGCAGCCAGGCTGGCAAAATGCCTTCCCTCATTGGAATGTGTCACCGTCCAGAGGGTGAAAGCAATCGATGGCCCTTCCTGGCCTCCACCCCTCCTCCTGCCCTTATAAATACTTTTATTTGCATTCTGTCACTGTGGTTGTGGCTTATCCTTTTGCATTCACCCTTTCTAGTTGAAAGTCATTAATCTGCAAATGCAACTAATTAGCCCTTCACTGTTCCAGGAGCAGAAAACCTTGCTTGCTCATCGTCCTAGTTTATTGGATGCCAGAAAATGTACACTTAAAGATCAATGGATCTTGCCAATAGAAAGAGTGCACTGTATAATTACACAATTGTCCCTGGTAAGCTATACAATGAGAATTGCACAGAGGGCCTAAAACCTGTCTCAGAATAGTGCAGTTACTTAAACCGCAGGCCTACATTTCTTATTTTCTCAAGTGAGTGATGCCCGTTTTGTGAGGTGAGCCATCTTAATCCATCTTCTTGAAGAGTGAAGCACAGAAAATTAGGTGAATTTGGTGCATTTCAGCCCTGACATTTTTCTTTTTGGAGAAAGGTTGAACTCAAGACCTCAGGATTGGTGCAAGATTGGAAAGGCCAAATCACTTTATCTTATTGTTTCAATGGGGACAAAAATCTCTTGATCCCAAATAAAATAAGAACTAAAATGCTTATGCCTTGCTTTTTTTCCCTCCCCTTTTTAAAGGAAAAAAAAAAATACACAATTGACTACATGCCTCCAGAGGAAACTCCTGATTCCCTTAAAGGAAAATAATTTTTCAACAGAGGCAAAGGTGTTAAAGCAAGTGAGAATCAGGACACCACTGGGAAGCTGAATTGGCTAAGCAGTTTAACCTAACAGAACACAGTATCCAGTTGTGCTATGGGTATATGTGTGTCTTTGTGTGTGACTGCTAGTGTGTACATGATCGTAGAACAGCCTTTTGCCAAAGGGAAATGGAAAGTTGAAAAGTACCAGCAATAAAGATGTGGAAAGTGTTACATCCACATGACAGTCCAGGGAGAGAAAATATGTCTGGCAATATTTGGAGAAATGGCCTATTCCTGGCAAGCTTAGGGAACGGAGTTAGGTAATTTGAGTAACTGAATCCTGCAGAGAAGAAAGTAGGTTTTAAAGAGGATTGTTGCCATCACCAGCAACAAGTGCCTATGATTTCATGTCATCAGTAGAAACTCTGCACAGGTTTATGTAATGGATCTGCAGCTCTGTCTACCAGCTATTGTAACCTGGGTCCTTTTTGGTCCTGCGCTGAGAGATGGGATTTAAGACGTTGATGCAGCACCAGAGAGCTTCCTATCTTTATCTTTGCCTGGTGGTTAAATAGTTCTTGCATAAATGGGAACGGGCATTGAAATAAACAAGTGGAATTGTTTTCTTCTCTTCCTCAGAATAGTAACTATATTTTAGGAATAGCTAAAAAAGTTGGCTTTCCTTGAATAATATCTCTTTGAATATTTTTTAACC
The DNA here is from genome assembly GCF_008728515.1 of Papio anubis. Taxonomy (NCBI): domain Eukaryota; kingdom Metazoa; phylum Chordata; class Mammalia; order Primates; family Cercopithecidae; genus Papio; species Papio anubis. The sequence continues at coordinate 55,168,069 of NC_044988.1, read as the reverse complement.
ATTCTTTTTTTTTGCTCATCCTCACCTCTACTTTAAAATTCAGAGTTATAAAACAATGATAATAGACTTAAATTTATTTAGATCCCACGGACACCTACTTGGTATTATGTAACCTTACTAATTTTCAGAGCGGTATTGTCATAACAGGATGATGAAGAATAAGCCTCCTTTGTTCTTGAATGTATAGCCTAATGCAGTGGCTCTTGACATATTTTTGGGCCACAAACCCCTTTATGAATTGTTGTCACAATAAACTTTTCTCTTCCCAGAAAATTGTACCTGCCAATATACTCCTGCATCTTCCTTTTGGTTTTAGGGAATTCATACTCCATATTAGCAACTGCTTTCTGGAGTCCATGTTTAAAACCTGTAGTGAAAGGCAATACCTATGAAACAGTAGAGAATTAAAGCATATAGTAGAATCTATGAGCACATTTTGTTGCAGAATAATAGTAGACCACTGGTTTATGGTAATGACTAAGATTCAGTCTTTGGAGTTACACAAACCTGAGTCTAAACATGACTCTTCTACTTATTGGGTGTATGAGAAATTAATCTTTTCAAGCCCCAGTTTTTCTCTTTGTTAAAAGAGGGTAATAATGTTCACCTGGTTGGGTTGCTGTCACTATGCACAGAGCTTGGGACACAGCCAGCCCTAACAGATATTGGTGATTGTAATTGTTATTAATAATGGGAAGGGGTTTTTTACAGTTGATTAAAGCAGAACCATCAGTGCCAGCCTCAGGGAAACAGACTCTGTTGGACATTCCTGAATGCTCAGTCCCTTCCTTTAAATATTCTTTTCTAGTTAGTTACCAAGACTCATCTTACTTGAGGAGAAAAGTTACTTTTAAACTTTGAAAAGCAAAGAGGTCCATGTTTTTAACAACAGTTTGTTTTGTGTTGGTTTGAGGTGACTGTGGAACTCAAAGAACGGAATGCTTTGTTATGTCGTGGGCATTGTTTATCTAGAACATTCCTCAACAATCACTTCTTGGCCTTTTGGCTAAGATCAAGTGTGAACATTCCTCAACAATGATCTGATGCTTACCTCTTCCACTGTCTTTTTATACACTTTGGTTTTTCATCATGAGCTCTCTGGTTTTTCTTCTCTTGGTCTTTCCATTTTCTTAACAGTGGCAATTCTCTGTTCAGTTTTAGTCAATTTTGCTCAAATAACAATAATTGAGATCTGTTTCCCAGTCACTGAGCTGGATACTAGGGACAGGAAAATGAGTAAAATATAGTCCTTATACTTGGAAGTTCTTGAAGACCTCATAGTCTATTAGGTATAGAATCATTGTCATCACAATTGTATTCAGTACTTACTCTGTGTCCAACATTGTACTAACCGTGTTACATACATGATTTCATTTCACTTCACTATATGATACTCTTTCTAGAATTACCCCAACTTTTGCCCCACTTATCCCAATACGGAAAGCATTTGTTTGCTCTTTTTAGTCCTATCCAGCAGTTCTCACTTCTCCCCATGGCATTTATTCTCAGTATGTGCAAGGTCTTCTCTTGGTCAATCTCAGGGTGCTTGTAGCCCTAAGGTCCTCCAAAGCCTGGATATGGCTGTACTTTCCACGCCTTCTAATCTTTGAAGCTAAAAAATAATATGGTTGTGCATCAACAAATCAATGACTGGCCAGTTTTCAGGCTTGGAAGACTCACACTTGTTTCGGGTCAGACTTAGGAGATGTAAATATGGCCCGTACAATTAGGAGCCCCAGAAGTCTTCTGAGTCCACTTGAAAAGTGGGATAAACCCAAAAGCTGGGATTCCAGCCAGAATGGTGATGAAACCATGTAGTCTAAGTTTACTAAGTTTTAAAAACATAACATTCAATCTAAAGTGGCATTAGAAAGCAATGACTAAATATTTTGCAATGTAAAAAATACTATTAAAAGGAATCTCACTTTATTACCATGTTTGCAATTAGGCACACAATTATGGGCTCTTTCCATACAATGTGAAGAGGTTGGTCATTTGTTGATATGTTAGAGCTACATGACACCCAACATCTTGATGTTTGGAACAACAATCTGTTTGGCATTGAGTATATTGGGGTTCTCAAACTTTCTGTGGGGAGGGATTATTTTTTGTTTACTAGAAGACTTACAGATACCAGTCAGATTGAAGTATGTACCAGGTGCTGGCATTCAGTCATAGACTCCATTGTGGAGAGAATGAGTGTACTGTAGTGGGATGGACAGGGGACAGTAGGTGCTGTTAGCTAGTGTTGCCCACTGTAGTGGGATGGACCGGGGACAATAGGTGCTGTTAGAGTTGCCCTTGCAGATATGATGAAGCTTCTGGTGTTCTGCTATCCTTGCACACAGTACCTGATGCTGAATCAGAGATCTTATATAAGCATATTAAGAGCATGAGGGATGTCTAAGGTAAAAGGTTTTGAAGCAATAATAATTGGAGTTTTGAGTGCCTAATATGGGCATTCAGATTACACATATTACTACATATTTCTAGGGAATTTGCACACATGGCCAGTATCCCCACTGTCATACTAAAGGGTTGACATGGTTATTCACATTTAACAGAGGAGTAGATTGAAGGCTGAAGGTTAAGTGACTTGATCAAGATCATATGCTCACAGGAGGCAGACCTTGAATTTTGTCATGGAACATTTCTATCTTTAGGATTACATTTTTTGGAAAGGTACATTATTCTCATTGGTTTCTTAACTATTTAAAACAACCTTTTTGTATTCAGGAGCAGTTCTACTTTCCTGGTGTTGCTTTCATCCTGCTCAGGGGTGTGGTTGGAAAATGTTTCTAGATGAAAACCATTTCTATTTGCAGAAATGGGCCAGATTAAAAATTCTTGAATGTTGCTGAGTTGCAACAGACACAATTGAAAAAATGTCATCCCTCTGCCCTGTCTTTAAGTGTAATGATTAATATACCATTGCAGGATGATCTATGTGCCCATAGATTACTGCCTGAATCACCGTGTCTACTTTATGACTTATTGTCTGCCTGAGATAACTGAACATTTTATTTAAAAATAAGTGAGGGATTAAAGCACTTTTCTTTCCTGTTGGTCAATTTTTTTTAAAGGAGGAAAGAAACAAAAACTAGGTAGAAAAAGGACTGCACTGAGGCTCAGTTGAAATTAAAGCAACTAGAGGCAAATCAGTCATTTGTTGGTGAGGTGTGTGAAAAGCTTAACAGATACTTAATGGTAACTGAACCTAAGAAATTGTACTGTAATAGATAGCTGATATTACTGAATATTAATACTTTTCTGAACATCATGAGACCATAAATATGGGGGTGTCTTAGGAACTTGCATAATTTTATTATAATATTCTGGAAAAACAACTGGAGAAGAGACAATAAAATTCAGGTATCCAAATGAGTATAATTTGAAAGGTATACACGTTACTAATCCAGCTCCATTTTGTAACGTTCTTGGTTCATGTCTTTCTGCAGTTGTTTTTTTCCACTGTGGCAGAAGAAGGGAAAAGCAAGCTGGTCTTTTAAATTTATTGCATTACATTAGTTGCACTATAAGATTCTTTGAAGATGATTGTCTTGTGGATTCTAGTTCCAGATCAGTGGACATTTGGCTGGAAGGATTTATATTGTGTGCTCAGAGAATTGGGCCTTAAATCAGTGTTACTGTAGGCTGCAGAGGGTTTGGTTTTTACAACTACAATAACTAACTCACTGGGGAAGTGTATGTGTGACCCTTTCCTCATATTCCAAGGGAAGTGTGTGTTTGATCATCATTGCTTTAAATTCTAAAAAGTAGTACAACAGAAACATTAGCTTTCCTATGGCCATGAGTTTGTTTCACTTGGTAAAAGAGATTCTATATAGAGGGGAAATAGTTGCATTAGTCTGTAATTTGTGAGAGAATTGAACTTTTGATTCCACAGAGAAGGACACTTAGATTGAATTATATGAGGTTTGGGGGACGTTTTTTAAGCAGAAGGCTGCCTAAGTCCTTTTTAACATTTCTATTTTTCTTTTTCTGAAAAGAGATTTTTCTAAAAGTAATAGTAGAAATATTTTCTAGGAAAGACAGGATAGTACAGATTTATGTTCATCCATTTATATATTTGTTCTTTTATGCAACTATTTATTCTTAAAACAATTAAGCACTCATGGAAGCCAGGCTGTGCCTTTTAGGGAGCTCCTAGTTTGGTGGTAGAAGGCAGATTAAGAATGACTCTTTACCATTCAGTGTGATAAGGGCTGAGAGAGAGAGACAAGTACAAGGTGCCCTGGGAACATAGAGGCTGGAGTGATGAACCACTCAGAATAAGAAAGGTACATTCTTAAAATGGGAAGAAAAGATGCTAGAGTTTGGTTTTTGTGAGCTTTTAAGATTGAGGCAATGTTAGTAGATCTACACATTTTGCATACATGACAGTGGGATGTAGTGTGAATGAAATATGGAAATTCATAAGCAATTCATTGGGAGGGACCCTAGGTCCAGTCTCCTCAATGCAAGAATCCCATCAACATCCACTTTAAAAATGGTTTTGGCTTGCATTCTTTCACTTCCTTACAAGTCAGCCTGTTTCACAATGAAATAAAAAATCTGCTTTTTTTTTTTTTTTTTTCCAGTTTATTGGTTCTATTACAGCTCTCCAATGCAAAGCAGGGTGAAGGCATGCTCTAACATGACTGCCTTTTAAAAGTTCATATTATGTTTGTGGTCAACTAAAGCCCATAGGCACTTTTTAAAATTCATACAAAGCATTATAAACTGTATAAACTTTTTTTTTTTTTTTTTTTGGCATCTCATTTGTGCAATTCATTGTTTTCAGTCTGAAACCAGGACTTCACATTTTATTTCTATATAGTTACTTGACTTCACTTTAATGTCTAATTTAAAGATCATTTTATTTCTGTATTCTGACATCTCTCATATTAGCCATTCTGCTACAGTCTATGCTACCTGCAAACTTAATTAATATGCTACCTATATCTTTATCCAGGTCACTGATGAAAATGTTAAAGAGAACAGGTGGGAGGACAGAACTCTTGGAATTCTCACAAGTCATCCTCTTTGGGATATGTTTGTTTAACTAGACACGAGTCAACTTAACCACCCAAACTCATTGTCTTATTATTCAAAAGATGTAGATAGGATGACCATATAGACTGGTTTGCTCCGGAGAGTTCCAGTTTACCCCCATTAAGTTCTGCTTTGCACCTGCTATTGAGGCATAATTAAATAGCACATCTTTTCACTCTCAATAGTATTCTGGTTTGGTGGAGAGTACTATGCTTACCCTAATAATCAGAGACTACACCAAATAACTTGGGAGGAACTCTACAACTATCATAATCATGGAACTCTCCTGGGCCCTCCAATTTACTAGTCCTATCATATAATGAAACGAGATTTGTTTGCTAAATTTGTTCATTGTTCTTGGTGTTCATGAATTTTTCTAAATGTTTGCAAATCATCCAAAGCTTTTGATTTTCCATTAGGAATTCCATTTAAATTTACCAGTCTGTAATTACAGTTGTTGTTTATTGTGTACTTACTATGTGCTAGGCATTCATCCAAGTGTTTTACAAGTTTTACCTCATTTAATCTCTCATAACCCTATGAGGTAAGAATTATCACCCACAATTTACAAGTAAAGAAAATGAGCTGTAATAGGTTAAAAAACTTTGCCAAAGACTCAGAGCTAATAAAAGGTAGAGAAAGAATTCAAACATAGGCAATTGGATTCCAGAGTCCTTGCTCTGTCACACTGATTTCCAGAATTCAGCCTCTTCTCAATTTGAAATGTGACACCAAAAAAAAAAAAAAAAAAAAAAGCTAAATTTAAAAATACCCCTCCTCCTAGAAAATCATTTAAAGCTAGGCAATAAAGCTAAGATAATATAAATTTTCCAGGACACTAGCAGAAATTGATGGAATTACACAATTTAAAGGACAAAGCTGAGGGACACCCCACAAAGCTTCTGACAAATGGGCCATAAAAGTGCTCACAGACCACTGTAGCTCAGAGACATTCTTCTAGCCCTTGAACTTCCCTGGCTCCTAGATTGGCTTACAACATTTGTCATCACTTTTCTTTGGCCCAGGGAGGGAGAAAAAGAGCACAATGAGCCTAAAAGCCCATTTTGGGTCATTTTGCTTAGAAAAGTGGCCAGTTTCATATTATGGGAGTTCATGTCTATGTTCATGCATCTGATAGCAAAGTGTTTTAACGTAAAATGAATAAAATGGTTTTAGAACTATTTTATTATTTTTGGATGCTTGTTTTTGCAATACCTGGCACATGGAAATACTGAATACATGTCTGTTGAATAAATGAACACATTCCCACAACAATTCTCTGTAATTTAGGGAGTAAGAAAGTAGGGAAGGATGGGGTCTATCTTCAAAGGTCCTTTGTCTCTTTTGCTTTTTTTTTTTTTGGGTTCAAAATGCTCAGCCCTGCAGTTTCTTATACCTACAGCTTTTTAAGAATGTCACTTACCATGGAAGGGATACTCCTTTCTCACCCTCTCCAAGCACATTCTTCATTCCAAGGCACATAACTTATTTATTATGTTATGCTAATGAAGGTACAGCCACTGGTTTAGAATATACCATGCTCTGTGTGAAAGGCAGAAAGAAAAGGACCCCATAAATACGAAGAATCTGGACCAGAGAACATTTTATTACAAGACTCACTCCTTTCTTAAAGACAGTAAACATGATGAATTTCTCTTTGCAACTGAATTTATGAAGATAGATGATTCTCTCTGTGGTTGTTTTAAGTGGGTTTGCCTTGCGGTCTGATGCAGAGTTGCAAACCCATACAAATACATTTATTGCCATCCCTAATGACAGGATACAATGTCTTATTGTATCATATGACTGAGTGGGACCTAAGAAAGCGACATTATGTTTTACCATAGGGATAGAAAAGGATTCATCCAACTTACCTGTTTCCGTAGGAAAAGCCCCAGTGTTTTCTGTAAGGGAAGCCTTGAACTGCCTTAAATATTACTTTTCTACAACTTTTTGTAGTACTCTTTTCAGAGTCAGACTGAAAAAAAATCTTTTGCTGAGACTTTCAAATGCCGAAGCAGGAATTGGGAGAGCTTTGTACTTGATTCTCATACATTCAGTTCACACTTTGGCATTCTGCTGAGCTGACACAGAAGGGAGAAGTAAAATCAAGGGGGGAGGGGAAGGGAAATGGAAGGTTTCTGAGCTCAGTGTTTAAGTGTCTTTCTCACTCAAAACGCTGTTCAAGCCTGAGTGCACATGCACAGCCACACGAGGGAACTGGCTCCACTTTGCTAATGATGGCAGCGTGCATCATTGGCTATGCAGATCACAGAAGAAAGCCATTCTGCTTAGCTCTAATTCCATCAGGATCATTTACCTTTTGAAGGATAGAAAAGAATGAATTGAAGATCAAAATCATCAGCCTTATTTGGCTTCATCCAAGATTTATGGCAGCTGCTTTCAAGGGCAACTGAAAAAACCAACTGCGGAATTCACATCTGTACCATTTCTTGTCTTTCAATATTTTATAAATGTTACGAGCAAAGTCAACCTCTGGGGACATTAAAATTAAACAACCTCTATCCCTCCCCTATATTGGAATGAGAGCATATATCAATAATTGCTATATTTAACTACTCTCATCTGTATCATGCCTTTTAGGATTAGCTGTCTCAGAAACCTACATTTAGTTTACTCTTCATTTGGCAAAGGTTATTATAATGTGGGATCTGTGTCTTTGTGATGTCAAAAGCATTAAACTTTGATTTAAATTGTTAATAATACAGTGCCCATTATTGCCAGTTTTAGACTTGCATTTTTTAAAAAAGCAAACATTTAAGGGATATCAACCAACATTTGAAATGAAGATATATTGTCCTTAATTTAAGTGTCCTGATGTGTGGACTAAATAAATAAATAAATAAATAAATAAATAAATAAATAAAAAAAATCAACGTATATAAAAAAAATACCAGGAGGACATTTGCTGTGATCTCTGAGGAAGTAAATAAGGTTGCTTTGGTTTCTTTAGATGCTTTGATTAGTTTTGACAGCAAGAAATATATCTTGCTTTCATATGATAAAAGACTACAATATAAGTGAGACTGATACAGTAGCTCACAAATTATCCCAAGGATCAAGCACAGTGGACAAAAATTGATAAAGCAAATTAGCTTTCTATTTGCAAGATGCTCACGAGCTCTAAACTTCTCTTTTCATAGTAAAACATTTACTCTTAAATCCCTAGTGAAGTAGCTTCTACAGATCTTCTTTGGGGTGTCTTCTGTTATTTCCAACAAATAAATGCCTTTTTCAGTGGGGTCTGCCAATGTCTTGACTCTTAGCTGTTATGCTCCGGGTCACAAAAAAGGTAAAATGTCAGATGTCAAAGAGAAATGGGCATGAGCTAACTAACTAAAGTCTAACTTATGGGAAGTGCTTAATATGGAATAAATTGCTGTTGCTGGAATGAATGGTGGAGCCAGGGAGTTCTATGTTCAAATCCAAGTTCTGCCTTATTAGCTGGGTCACCTTGGGCTAGTTACTTAACATCTCTGATGTTAAGCTTAATATCTTTTCTGTAAAATGAAGATACTGATAGGTCCCTCAGAAAGTTGCTGTGAGAATTAAATGATTTAATGTATCTGTTAAGTGTCTAGAGCAGTGCTTAGTACATAGAAGGGGATGGATAAATGTTGATTCTTTTTCCTAACCTCTTCTTCTTAGGATTCAGTATGATATTCACAAAATGGTCACAAGTATCTATTTCATGTATTTACCTTTGAGAGTATGTGTATTTAAGAAATTCAAGAAAGAAGGTTAATAGTATGATAATTATTCCTGAGTATGATCCTGTATTATGGGCATTGCTGTCACAGTTCATAGAAATGGTAAGTGGAGTCAGAGAGTGAGACACAGAGAGAGTGAGAGACAGAAAGAGAAATTTTGTTATATTCCTAAGGGCATGTGACCTAACTGGAGTGCACTGATATTGGGGTGAAGTCTTTAGCCTCAGATTGTCCTTCCATTCTCCTTGGCTCACTTTTCCATTTTTCTTGGACTCAACTCTCCCCTTGGCTTACTCAGCTCAGCCACATCAGGACTCCTAATAGTTTGTAGAACTTGCCATGCTTCTTTCTGCTCCAAGATCTTTGCACTTGCTCTTTCTTAGGCCTGGAATAAATTTCCTTCTGGTCTTCACAATTGACTTCTTCTCATCTTAAATACTAACTACTCAGAGAGGCTTTCCTTGCTCATTCTAACCAAGGTAGCCCCCTCACCACCATGTTTTGTGCTGTAGCAACCTTTTAATTTCCCCTTTCCCCTTATCTAAAACTAGTTACTGTTTTTGTTTGTTTAATCATGTCTTTGCATGTCTGTCTTCTTCCTGCTCTGGCTACTAGCCTAGCTCAGTATACAACAATGGGTTAGTTGCTGAATAATAATAATAATATTAACAATAATAATAACTAACACTTTAAAAGCACCTTCTATGTGCCAGCTGCTGTTCTTTACTTTTATCAGCTGCTTAGTTCTCCTCAAAACCCTATTCCCATATTACAGATATAGAAAATGAGATATGAAGCCGGGCCCAGCGGCTCATGTCTGTAATCCCAGTACTTTGGGAGGCTGAGGTAGGCAGATCGCTCGACCCCAGGAGTTGGAGACCAGCCTGGGCAACATGACGAAACCCTGTCTCTACAAAAATCACAAGTATTAGCCAGTCATGATGGTGCACAACTGTAGTCTCAGCTACTAGGGAAGCTGAAGTGGGAGGATCACCGGAGCCCAGGAGGGAGAGAGGTTGCAGTGAGCTGGGATTGCACCACTGCACTCCAGTCGAGGTAACAGAGCCACAGATCCGGTCTAGAAAACAAACAAACAAAAAAAATGGAGACATAGGGTAGTCAAATGAGTTGCTTAATTTTACACACTATATTGCATATTAGCTAATATATACGTGAACTCTAACCATGAGAACAAACCTCTCTTCTAGCTTGGCTTTCATGGAGGCTTGCTCGCTCTTGTACCAATTAGATGATGGAGTTCAGGACATGCAACCCCAAAACATGGTACTTTAGTGTTTGAGAAAACAGCAGTAGTGGGAAAGCCTCTCTGACCTTCCTCTTGCCTTTCTCTCCTGAAGCAGGCCATAAAAGAATTCTCTAACCTTCCTCTAAAATAGGTCGTAAGATGTACCCACCCTGTACCCTGAGGAAGGGAATATCTTTACCCTGGAAGACACAGACACACTAAGAAGGATTTGAACAAAACAGGCCTTGCTAAATTTTCCCCAGTTTATTACCATTACATCATGCCCTTTGGTCCTCCAGTTATAGTTCTCCACAACTATCCACTTCTTCATCAAACTTAGTATAAAAATACATAGATTTCTCTGTTTCTCTGGGTGTTCACATCTGAAGGCTCTCTGTCAAGTAAAACTTACAGTAAATAAATCTGTATGCTTATCTGTCATATGGAGGTCTTTGCTGTGAACCTAGCAATGGGTGAGAATTTTTTTTTCTGCTCTTATATTAGAAATTCCCTTTGTCTGAATCTGCAAATGATCATAGTTTCATCTTTATCACCTTGCTGTGTCCTCTGTCTGCACCTGGCTGGCTGCACCCCTGCCTTGCTGCATTGTAAATTGGCTTTTAGGTTGCATGTTTCTCTAGCTTGGTAAGGAGAGACCAGGACTGAATAATTTCTTAAGTCATTTGTATAAGAATTTATAGTGGTGCTTTGAAGTTTGTTTTGGGATTCACTTACAAGACCTTGATAGGAGGTGTGAAGACTTCTCAAGAGGAGAAGTTTAAACACAAATAATTGGTTCTAACCTGTGCCTGATGAAAGCATGTATCACTGACACCTTAGTTATGCAAAGCAGTCGTGGGGTGACATATCTTCTCCATTTTAGGGAAGTTTATGTACTGCTGAAACAGTTTTAATTTTTCACTCTAGCAGGCAGACATTTCTGGGATATTTGACTGTGTCTTTTTGCTTATACACCGAGTGTCTTAGACATTATTTTTCCTCTCCTGAAGACTCCCTGGAACATCAGCCATTGCATTAAGTGATGAGAGAATGTCTCCTGGGGACGCTGGGTGCTTGGGACAGTGGCCCCCACGTTAAATGCCTTCAGACTGCGGTACTGCAGAGCCAGCCTGCACTTTTACACTCTGCCTCCTTCTGCTGTTGTCGGCTGTCACTTGATAGCTGTCGGGTGTCCTAGCTGCTGTCATTCCCTGCATTATTTTATGCCCGATTGTCAGACTCATGGCTTGAGGGTGGATCTACCTCTCCTAAAGAGTCAAGTGTGTGGGCTTTATGACCCCATTTTCCACATAGATTTTTTTCTTTTTACTTTTAAGTTCTAGATGGTTAAGATGATTAGAAAGTGTGGCACCTAGGTAATAAGTAGGGTTTTAATTTTTCTTTTTATAAATTTTATACATTGTAATTGTATATTTTATGATTATAAAATGTATAATTTCACATGAATACAAACATACTGATGCATTTAAGCCACAAAAATTTATTGTGTGCCTACTAAATGCCAGACACTGTGCTAGGCACTGGAGTTATAATAATGCTGAGCCAAACCAGCTGGGTTTCTGCCTTTGTGGAGTTGTAGACTGGAGAGGCAGACGATTCAATAAGTGCATCAATGAAAACTGTGACTCTAATAAGGTGAACAAAGGAAAAGGTATACTATAGGGATTGAATCTTATCAAGAGGGTTGGGGAAGGCTTCTCTGAGAAAATAACTGAGCTAAGCTGTAAAAGATGAATAAGAAGGAGGCTAAAATTTATGAACTGCTTTATTCTTCTTCAGTTTTTTTTGTGTGTGTCTTTTCTATCTCTCTTTTTTTTTTTTTGAGATAGAGTCTTGCTGTGTTGCCCAGGCTAGAGTGCAGTGACATGATCTCGGCTCACTGCAACTTCTGCCTCCTGGGTTCAAGTGATTCTCCCACTTCAGCCTCCTGAGTAGCTGGGATTACAGGCACATGCCACCACGCCCAGCTCATTTTTGTATTTTTAGTAGAGACGAAGTTTTACCATGTGGGCCAGGCTGGTCTCGAACTACTGGGCTCAAGCCATCTGCCTGCCTCGGCCTCCCAGAGTGTTGGGATTACAGGCACGAGCCACTGTGCCCCGCCAGTTTTCCCTATTATTTCATTTTTACTTTTCCACCAACCCAGTGAGTCCTTTTACCAGCTGATGACTCAAGTATCAAGAGAGCTTTTGTGACTTGCCTCAGGTCAGTCACACCACTAGCAAGAGATGGAATGGGGAACCAGATGTCCATCTTCCATTTATAAGAAATGGGGGTGACAGATTTAGGCTCAAATTATATTCCTCTAGTTATTTTTTAGGCAAATAATATTCTAGTTTTTACTTGGTCTTTGCCATTACCAAGTATAAAATTGTGACTATTAATGCTTATTTTACTTAGCTCTTGAGAAGATATGATGAGATGGCGCAATACTTTAACAAAGGATCATTCTTTTCCTTTAGTGCCTTCCTTGGTGACCCCCTTCTCTCTCCACTGTTCTATACTTTGCATGCTCTGCAGGAGGAATGCATCATGTGATAAGGGGGAGTTCTTGTAAATCATCCCTATATTCTACGTGTGTATTAGTTCTGTGAACTCTACATGGATACATGTGCTTAAAGTAAATACATCCTTTCTAATATATCAGGACAGGACATTGCACATTTATTAGTACATATCTAAAAATAGAATCTGGAGAAAGTTAACTCTCCAATGTAGCTGTTGTATGCTGACCAGGCCAGTACCTAGAATTTTTGCCCTAGCTGGCAGGCAGAAGCTTACAGTTAAGTTAATACTCAATTGTAGAAACCAACACATCCCAGCTATCTAGTACATCTACTTCTCTTTTCTTTAAAATGTATTTTTGATTATTAAGTTGTATGGTTTTGTATTTCTCATGGCAGACTACTCGTGGGAGGCAGGATGAAAAAGACACCCTGCTTTGATGTCTTTCCTCCTGCAGGATGAAAAAGGCATAGATTGTAGAGTTAGAGTCCTGGTTTTGAATCTATCCCGTCACATGGAACAGATAGCTGGCTTTGATTATTCAAGTTATTTAATTTCTTTAGTACTCAGTTTCCTTGTCTAAAAAATGTGGACAGGAACAGCTTCTTTATAGATTCTGATTAAATAAAAGAGATAAATAAGAGAGATAAACATGTGAAAGTTTCCTTATCTATAAAATGAGGATAATAATAGTTCTACTTCTAGTGTGGTTGGAAGGCTTTTGTAAAATGCTAAGCAGAGGATCTGGTGGATGATAAGTGTTGGCCATTATTATGATGGGCCAGATATGCTAAGTGCTAGAGGTGCTTGAAACTCAGCAAGATGTGTGTGGGGGTGTGCGTATAACAGGGGGAGATTGAGATACACTGGAAGAATAGTGCGGGAGCCTTGGTTCAAGTACAGTTCTGGGTTCTGAGCCACTGTTGACTATCTCTAGGGTAATAAGTGTTAACCCTGAGTGATTTACTCCATCTAGAAAGTCGCTGGATAATGTGAAATCCTTTCTGGGAGGAGATTTTTAACCATTCTTGATTAGACTTCAGGACCAGATCTGCAACCATCTTTTCTTTCTTCTTCCACCTCACCTTCAAATATCCTAGAGGGTTAGTTTTTCTGTAAAACCAAAATGACTGCAAGTCATTGTGCAGAGCTGGTGTGTGTGGATAGGGCTTTGATGGATGGAGTTGAGCTGTGGAGCTTTGATCACTTGCAATGTTGCTGATGCAACCTCTGAATGGGGTGGAACCTTTGAGAAGAGATGAGGACTTGGCACTTATGATGTTACCAGGAAGAAAAATGACAGTTGAGTGGACCAGAGCATGGGGGGCTATGCATAAGGAGTAGGAGGCTGGCAATTGGGGGAGTGTCAAGCATATCTGACAAGAAAAAGGGGTTGATGTAAGGACTTTCCTGGAGCCGCCAGGGACAGTGATTAGATTGTTGGAAATTTTACTGCTTGGGAGATGAAATTAGAAAGCTTGCTTGATAGAAGTAAAATATATTATAGACTTGTAGGGAAGGGCATCATGGCAACAGTTAGCTTTCCATAATAAAAGACATTTAGGGGTTTTCACAAGGTCTAACATTCATGGGAGCTGTCCAGCCAAAAAAAATTCAATGACCACCTGAAATCTAGGTCTTTTAATGAATAAATGACATAAAGAGATGAAAGATGAGGAGGAAAATAGTTAAAAGAATTATAGTTTTTGGGTACTTATTTACTTAAACAAAAACAACTGAACAATGTGTAGGGATTCTGATATATCACAGGTCGAGACCAAAGTTTATCCCTCTCCCTCCTTTCCTCCATCCCTTCATCGCTCCCTCTTTCCCTACCACTCTGTCTCCTTCTTACCACCCATCCATCCATCACCCACCCACTCACCCACCCATCTGTCCATTTATTCAGTAAATATTTATCATGTCAAATGAAGATAGATATCTTGTATTTTGCTCTATAAGATATCACTAGGAACAATGCATGACAAATTAGGTAGGCTGTTTTCAGTTGAGAGATGGAATGAATAAATTGTCTTGGGATAAAGTGAATTCATCATCATTCATCTCTTCTTTCCTTCATTCAATAAAGATTTCTTTATTTCCTTCTGTGTGCCAGATATTTTTCTGAGTACTGGCGATTTACAGTCTTGTGGGGGCAATATTAAAGAAGACAAACAATTGAATTGTTGATTAGTGTTATAAAAGTAAAGTTAGATAAGGGGGTGCAGTGATGTTGGGGTGGAGAGAAAGAACCATTTTAAAAACAATGATTTTAGAGGCCTTTCTAAGGAGGTGGCATTTAAGTAGTGTCCTTGATGAGGTGTAGGAATTGTATGTGGAGAAAAGTGTACAGATAAAGAGAACAACGGGTATAAAACCCGGAGGAGAGAAACGGCTTGACCTGCTTGAGGAATAAGGCTAGTGTGGTTGGAAGTCAAGTAAGAGGGGAAGGTGAGAAGGAAGTCTAGAGAGGAGTCCAAGGTAATATGTGGTAAGATCTTGTAGGTCATAGGAAGGAGTTTGGATTTCACTCCATGTGTGACAAGAAGCAGCCCATAGGGAGTTTTAAGCAGGGGGATGATAGGATCTAATTTCCTGTTTTAAGAGATTATTCTGGTTGCTGTGTGGAGAGTGGTGTGTATGGGAGAAGACTGGGTCCTTTTGATTCAGTGTTCATTTTATTTGTTAAAGGAACCAACATTCCTATTTTATAAGATAAGTTACCAGGTCATATGGATACTGAATTATTTTCTGTCCTATAGAATGGTGAAATATTTCAAAAAATTTTCCCATCTGAATTTAACTTTTGCAAATTTAGCTATGAATAGATCACACCAAACCATGCATTTGATACAGTCAGAATGTAGCAAACTGATCATTTCATGCTTTAGTGATTTGAGTGTTTTTTTTTTTTCTCCCGCAGAGACCTATTTGTATTCTATTGTTTTGAGAAGTTTGTCATCTTTGTCTAGGTCTACTCTAGAAACCATCATATGTTTTTTGTTACGAAGCTACCACTCTGGTTAACAATGATAATAGTCAGTAGTAACACAGCATTGCTGTGTGCCAGGCACAATTCTGAGCATTTTGAATAAATTAATTTTTGCAACAGTCCTCTGAGTTTGATTATTATAGTCTCCATCTCGTCATGAGGAACCTGAGGCTCACAGAGGTTGAGAAACCTGTCCAAGAACGCATAACTAGGCAGGATCGAATCCTGGCAGGCTAGGTCAGTTTTCTATACTGCTCTTCCATATAAAGAGGAACACCACTGGCCAAACTATAGATGCCAAACTGCAGTTCCCATCACAAGATCGCTTCAGAAATGTCTTTACCATGCTCAGACTGTAGTCAGGGTCCTGCTCCTTTACTTGGACTTCAGTCTAGCCTTGCTGCTCCGTGGTTTGGAATAGAAACTGCTTTAGCCACCACATCCACCTCCACCTCTCTCCCCTGCTATGGCACTACAGCTTCCAGCCCTGTTCATGGATCTAAATACAAGCTAATTTCCTCTTGTCCTCAGCACAGACCAGCTCTGATCCCGGCTGCTTGGAAAGGAGGAGGAGAGGCCTGGCCTGGCTTTGTGGTGCTGGCTCGCATGCTCTGGGACAGAGACGAGGGACAGAAAGGTCCCTTCATGGGACTGCTGAGATGCCAGTGGAAGGGATCCTGGTCCCTGGTTTGGGTGGTTCTATCAAGTTCCATCTGATGCTGGTGGCCTCTACTGTCATGGTGGTCATTATGGGGTTTTCAGCTTCGTGTTGGATTCTGCTGTCACTGAAGGGCCCCTCTCGAGGGCATTCAATGTTCTTTTGAGTTGCACTCATTGAACCCCCTTCTCAAGCTTTAAAAAATCAATGTACAAAATTCATTCAAAGTGTACCTGTAGGTGGCTGAATATGACAAATCGTTATTTCACTTATTATTTGCTTAGTTACTGTTTCAAGACAACAGTTACTAGTGTAGTGGCAATTCTTTGTGTAATTGGCTATGCACACACTTGGCCCAGTGCTACCCAGGGAAGCTCCAAGGCTCCTGACATGCCCCTCCCAACTCCTGAGCTCTGTCATGTGAAATTGAGGGAACTGCCCCCTGTACTCTCTGAGGGGACAGAGAATGGGGATGGGGTGGGGCTATTTCCAATCAACAGAGAGATGCTTTGAAAGCGTGTCTTGGTGCTCCTCTTGTGTGTCTTTGCTGAGGGAATAACCTTTCACCCCAAGCCCATTCACGCCACAAGGTTTGCCTTGCCTTTCCCTGTCCTCTTGTAACAAAGGATGGGCTGGTAGTTGTGGGTGGTCATTAATGGTAGAGCCAGGTCTGTCCCAGAGCCTCACAGAATGCTGTGGAGGGATAGTTGGTTCCAACAGCTGAACATTTCTTTAGCACACGAGATGTTTGCTGATTTTAGTATTCAGCTTTGTGCCTTATTTACACTATAAGGACAACAGAAAACAAATCCCCTTTTGACATCCTGGTGCAGAATTTGTCTCAGATATTTCTGTTTTTTCCCCTTTGTCTTTTTAACTAGAAAGGCTATTTTCTTACAGATGTATCGCAAAATGGGAGCAGATCCAGGGCCAGAACCTAGGTATTCAGTTTATTCCAGGATTTTACTTATCAGTGTTATTATGTTACTTTTTTCCCCCATAAAATAGGAAAACTTCCTTTGCTGATCTCTGCTATATAGGAGGTGAATCACGGAGTGTGTGATAACAAATGTAGTCATAGACTATCCTGGGCAGCAAACCACCATGGCACATATTTACCTATGTAACAAACCTGTACATCCTGCACTTGTGCCCCTGAACTTAAAATAAAAGTTGCAAATTAAAGAAAAAAAGACTGTCTACTTTCCTTCGGCTTATAACCTGTGCCAAGAGCTCCAAGAGGTATGAGACATGACACTTCAGCTGATCTAATCCCTGATTTTGCTCAAGATGCAGAATGTTTTAGGCAAAGTCTTCTTAATTTATCTTTACTGTGCTGGTGCTCAGATAGGGTAATAGTGGGTCACCAAGGGTACCACTGTGACCTTGTATTGGCCTCACTGTCAAAAGCCAGACCTGGTCCCTGGGTGTAGAGATTGGGACCAATCATGAAGAGAAGGAGATGATTATCTTACCCACAGACTGGTCCAAGAACACAGTAGAGAGTTTTCAGTTTCTTCTCTAAATTGTGGGCCAGCATCCCTTCCTTCCTGAACCGCCTCTCCTCCATCCTGTGCGGTTTCATTGTGACAATCTTTTGTGGTGCCAGGAGCTGATATGCAACACAAGTGGGGCCAATCATCGTAGTTTTCCTTGAGTGATAACAGAAGACTATTTAGGCTTTTTTGAAGTATAAGTGCTGGTATGGAGATGTGAATACTCCACTGGTGATTGTCCTTACCCTTACCATATGGAGAGATCCAGAGATCCTGTCTGCAAAATTAAAGCCACATATAAAAGGAAATGATAAGTGACAGAGGGAAAGTCAGATAGCCAGTGGCATTGTTTAAGACCCTGGATCCAGTGGTGCCTGGAGCCTACGCAGAATTCAAGTTATTTGAGTCAATCTACTTCCTTTTCTTTTTTATTTCTATTCTCAGGGCGTTTGAGTTGTATTTCTGTCATCTGCAACCCAAAGTCTTCCGGGGTGCTCTGTCAATAGCCTTAAATTGTGACCAAAATTTTAGCAAAATTAGAAATCCAGGAAAAGGTAAATGAATCTATCATTCAAACCAAAAAAGGAATTGTCTCTATATTTTTGTCAATTCATTTCCATTAAATTCAGAAAGCAGAGATTGAGACAGATGTTCAATATGAGGTAAATGATGTTTGTAATACATTGAATTAGATCTCCAGAAATGGTTGGAAAAAAGGCATTAACAATGGAATTGCCATTCTCCTGTCTAGCCTGCTTTGTGTGGTATTGCTTGAAAACAAGTGACAAATGACTTCCTAAATTCCTCACAACCATCATTTCCTCAAAACAGCACTGTTTGTGGCAGCACTTGCCTTAAAAGCCCTCCCCACACACCATCTATTTGTTGCACATGGTGAAGCTAATCCTGGGCCAGCCCCGGGCTGCTTCCTGCTTCATCGGCTTTCTGCGACAGGTGAAAGATGGAGAAAACAGCTGGTGGAGGGGACAAAAGGGCTCTACTCCACAGAGGGGCTCCCTCCAGCCATAAGCAGGTGGAATCTTTATGTTTCATGATTAAAGAGGCTGATGGAAAGCCTGTCTCACCACATGCAGCTCTGCTGGGAAGGAAAATAGGGCAGGAAGGGGTATTTTTCTTATTCTTGAGTCCTGTTTTTGAAAGAAGGAGTGCTGGAGTTCCCAGAAACATCTCAGAGGCCCTGAGATGGGGAGAGGCTTGCTTTTCGGGGTGGGGTGGAGGAAGGCACGGTTGGACCTGGTGTTGGGTGAACTCGCCACAAGATGGCAGCCCTACTTTTCAATCTTTGTTTCTAGCTTTGGTCTTGAGGAAAAACTTGTTCCAATCATTGCAGAACAAATGCAGTCTTGACTTAGGTTTCATAATTTATGAAGCTGACTTCATATCCTACCTGGAATCATGTGTTACCATGTTTCAGACAGAGTTAGTAGTATTATGGTATCATTATTATTAATGTGGGCTCACCTCTTCCTATTTCCTGCTGACTTTGCTTCTGCTCTGAGGCTGAACTCACCCCCCAGGCATCTGGGAAGCAGCCTAGGGTAAAAACAGTGCTCCTCAAACTAGCTGTGGTGCTACAGCAAGTATGTTAAAATTTCCAGTCTGTCTTGGACTGGCAATATTATCAAACAAAATACAAATGAATAACAAACAAACAAAAGAAATGAAAAGACATTCCAAGTATAAGCCCAATTCATTACTTTTGGTTTCAACAGGAGTAAGTTTACATTTTAAAAAAGAGTCAAAACTAAATAACATTGGAAAAAAATTTACAAAAACGATGTAGTTGCTTATTAAAAGTATGAAGTTATGCGATTAATATAAAGAACCACTGTCACTCTTGTACCTTTTTTGTCTCATAATCATAACTAAATAGTAACAGGTTCCCCTATTAAACTGCCTATATGCACACTTTGAATTAACTGTGAGTATAAACAGTTTTTAATGTGAACACACTAGCTTGTTTCTTGTTTCATTCGTCTTAATCTAAGTTGGATTGATGGCAACACTACTTGTAAGGGCTAATGTATATCTCAACTAATTATAGGTTGAACATAGGTTTTGTGTTCATAACAGAAAAACGGGGGTATAATGAAAGAAACAAGTTAATTTGGAGTAGCTGAAAGGAAAGCTAAGAAAGAAAAGCTAATTTTTTTCTTATCCTCTCTCTGCTCCATGAACACTTGCTTTTTCCCATTTCTATGTGCTTTTCCTCCACTCTATGTGTTTTTACTTCTGAGGGCCACCGCAGAGCACATGTGACTCTTTGTGGGTAGATTGCTCTAGAGAGCAGGAGTGCCTGGAATGTTACGTCTCATCTGGGAGGGCCCCAGCCCATGACTGACAGGTATAGCTGTAGGAACGCTCCAGGGGCTATACTTCAGGTCGGAAACATTAACCCTACATAGTTCTCCTGAAGGGCCAGGCCAAAGCTGCCTTCCACAAGACAAACCTTACTTGTCCTCTTTGCCTTCTCTGGCCTGCTCTTTTTCTCTTCCTTTCCAGTTCTTCCCCGTGCCGCCCACCCACAGCACTTTTTAAATAAGCCACTTGCACATGAATCTTTGTCTCAGTATCTGCTTCCCGGGAACTCAGCCTAAGGCACTTTCCAACTTAGAGTACCTCAGAAATAGGCCTGGCCAACCATGAAAGTGTCTTTTTGTATTTTGAGTCTTTTGCTTTCAGAGATGCTGACATCCCGTTTTTGATAACATAATCCAAATGACCACTTCAGGAAATAAACCTAATTTAACTTCCTTGGCTTTTTACAAACCAGGCAAACCAGAGATATTTAACGTGCCAACTTTCTTACCATGTATTTGGAAACACTTGTCATATATACTCTGCTTTACATAAATCTGTGTTCTTTTTTTTTCCTCATTGTTTTCAATTAATCTAAACCCAATTGTTTATCCTTGAAGAAGATAAATGTAAAAGCTTCTTCCCTCTAAGGGTTTGAGGTGTGACTAAAAGAGGTTTTAAATTTTGTTCCCCTGGATATTTTTAAAACAATTGCATCTACATTAATCTGTTTTAGATGATACTGTCTTAAAAAGTCATTCTGAGATGGTTGCTTTTCATAGAGCTTTACTTGGAATTAAACGATATGACAAAACATAACAAATTCCAACTAATTTGGAGAGATGCTGTTGTGAATTAGTGAAAACATTTAGAGAACATTAAAAATCAAGATCAGTTTTATTACTTTAAAGCATATATGTGCTATAATATCAATTATCCTTTATTATAGGCACCTATTATATATGAGGCATTTGCATTATGTCATTTAATTATCACAACCACCATGAACATGAGGTATTTTTCCCACTTTTAAAAAATAGATGAGGCATAGAGAGAGTAAATAACTTTTGCAAGGCTTGCGATTAGTAAACAAGAGAGCTGGTATTTGAATCTAGGTCTTTCTGCCAGGCCATGCTGCTTCTATAACTCAACAAAATTAACTAACTAAATATTAGTGTACCTCTTCAGACTTAAGGAAGGGTCAACACCTATGTGTAATTGACATAGTCCTTTGTCTATAAAGAGTATTGTTAAAGTGCTTGTAATATTTTAAAGAATAACAGAAATCTCCCCTGCCATCCTGCTTAACAGCAATAGTGATCATCTGATTATTTCACATACCTTATATCCCTGTCTCATTTAGTTTCCACAATAATTGAGGTGGGTATTATTAGCCTTATTGTATCAGTTGGGTAACTGGAGAAGCATAAACACTTTAGATAATTTGTCCAATGTCACATAGATAATAAGTGGAAAAATGGGATTTGGACCCAGGAAACCATGAGCTTAACCGCTGTACTATTCACTACTAATACTTAGCTGAAACTTCCATATGGGGAATGCTAGGTCAGCTGAATCAGTGAGTGGAAATACTAAAGATTGAAGTTATGACTTCCCGAAAGTATTTTGTTCCTCACTAATGCCAAGTATGTCTAGAAGAAGAGGAAGCAAAACCAGAGGCATGGCAGCAGCTTGGTTTCACGTTAACGGGATGCCTTTGTTCTTATTCCACCATATCCATTTCTTCATCAACTTTGATTCGCTTCCTATAGCCCAGTAAACAAACCCACTGTTCACCATTTTTTTGAAATGGGCTACTATGAAATTCAGAGAGTTCATAGCCAGGTGTTTCTCTGCACCTGGTGTGTCTGATCTGCAGAGCAAAGGGATTCATAGACAAACAACAGGACTCATTGTGGACCACACAATTAATCATTCTACATTTCTGATTTGTTTCTTGAAACTTGCTATGTTCCTGTAATGGGGAAAAAGACAGCTTCATTTATCACGCCATCCCTCATGCTGCTCCTCAGCACCCGCCCCCCGGGGTCCTTCACCATCCTGAAACTTCTGAAACATCTGCTGTAGATACCATGGCAGTTTCTTCATGTTCCTTATTACTCTTGCCTTCTCATCATCCTGGTTTTAACCTCTCCTATTGTGACTGAAGACTAACAGGCCAATATCCTCAGTGGAAATGAACAATTAGTGAGTTCATTACTTATGGTGCCATTCACAGTTCTTTGCCAATGATTACATTTGTGTGTGTGTATATGACATATTGCCCAATGTTGTCAAAAGAGCATGAGACTAGGAATCAGTTGTGCTGGATTTTTGTCTTGGCTCTGCTATTAAAATTTGGGCTTGAGTGAGTTGCTTCACCTTTCTGGACTTTCATTATTTCATGTAACAAAAAAAATCTAGCCTAGATTAGTGTTTCTCAACTTTGGGTGCACATCGGCATCACATGAAATGCAGAAAATATTGATGCCCAGGTCATACCCTATATCAACTGTATCAGAATCTCTGAAAGAAAGAACCCTGACATTGGTATTCTTGTTAAAATTCCCCATGAAATTCTAGTGTTCCCTCAGGTTTGAGAACCACTAGCTTAGATGATCTGTAAGAATCCTCTAGTCTCTAAAAGGTAAGCATATGCACACACACACACACACACGCACACAGAGAGATAATGTGTATATATGCATATATATGTATATACATACATTTGTAGTTTTCTTTTAAGATGGAAAAATTTAAATCACATTTTTATGAAAAGGGAAAAAGGTCAGCAGAAGGAGAAGTTTGTTGAGGATGGGTGAATTGATGGATACATAGCCTTGTGTTTTCATCAGTTCGGGCTGATATAACAGAGTACCATAGACTGTGGGGGTATAGTCCATTTCACTTCAAAAAGGCAAAAGACCTAAAAAGTGCTCAGGCGGAAGGACTAGCTTTAGACAGGAGAATATGCTCATAGGTGGGAAACCAGACTATATGAGTACAGATGTTAGTAGGTAAGTAGGTAGAGACAGAGGTAGCAGTTCATGAGGTTCTCTTCTGGTTGCTTCAATTTTTTAAAGTAAAGGTCATCAGAATTGATGGGAAAAGTGGTGTTGGAGAGGTCTGAGAAAAGGGAGTTGTGAAAAACGACTCTGGGAATGGAAGAGTAAATGTGCTATGGAAATGTGGTACGATTGCCAGGAACATTAAGAGCCTGATATGGTTTTGGCTCTGTGTCCCTACCCAGATCTCACCTTGAATTGTAATCCCCATAATTCCCATGATTCAAGGGCAGGACCAAGTGGAGGTAATTGAATCACAGGGGTGGTTCCCCCATGCTGTTCTCATGATAATGAGTGAGTCTCACAATATCTGAATGTTTACATAAGCATCTGGCATTTCCCCTGCTGGCCCTCATTCTCTCTCCTGCCGCCTTGTGAAGATGTGCCTTCGGCCATGATTGTAAGTTTCCTGAGGCCTCCCCAGCCATGTGGAACTATGAGTCAATTAAACCTCTTTTCTTTATAAATTACCCAGTCTCAGGTATTTGTTCATAGCAGCTTCAGAATGGACTAATACAGAGCCCATTTGAGGTTGGTGGTCATATATTTAAAGTGGAACCAATTGGTGGTATTGTTTGCTTTTTGCTGGCTGGGGTCCTGCCAAGATTGGATGGGCTTTCTGATGACTTCCAGAGTGCCAGGTGTTGGTTTCTTCCTGCATACCAGCTGCTATGTTCTTCTGTCCAATCTTGGGTCAGCTGTTGCCTTTGTACATCTGGAATGGTCACCTTTTATTTGCCTGAAGCTGGCTGTTGCAGCTGACTGGAATCCCCAAACTCCTTTCTTACCTTGGCGAGTGGGCCATGGCGTTGTTCCTGGCTTACCTGAGTTCCTGAGGTCTTACTGTTCTTTCCTCCAGAGTCAGTCAGAGATGAGTTCTAGATGGTAGTAAGCTATGTACCTTGAAAATAAAAGTGACAAAAGAATGGTTAGTGATTTGGAAGCTTGTGCTGGAGAAGCTGCCTAGAAATCCTTTTCCCTGATTAGAACAAGAGCATTATGGGGTGGTTTTATCCCCCTCCTCCTTAGACATGCAAATGACATGCTGCACATGAATAGTGAAGTCATACATCCAAGATAATGTTTTAGTTACATTAGGGCAAGTGGCTTTTGATTATCTAAAAGTCATCTAAAGTGGTAAGTGGTAAACTGGGTCATCTAAAGTAGTAAAATTTCAGGCCAAGCTGAAGCAAATGGCAGAGTTCAGAAAAACTCAGGCTCCATGATGACCTTTATCTGAGATAGTGGAGACTGAATAAATGAAATTTTTACCTTGTTCATTTTAGCTTCAATTCAAAGAGATTGGGAAACTAAGAGCCAGCAGGTGATCAAGTGGGACAATTCAGATAGAACAAAATGGACTTTGTCCTCTTCTTGTTGAATAGGTTCTGCATAATATCTTTGGATTTTGGTATTGAAAAGTAGAAGGAAAGAGCTCTCACCATTAGTTTGGCAGATTTGTCAAGCTGAGCTATGTCAATTGTATTATGCTATTTCCAAGAAGACAGGAGAGCTTGTGAAATTTAACAGTGTCTGTCACCACTTGACATCTTGGCTAAAACAAAAGCAGATTAAGGAAATGACTCACAATGGTTAATTGTTTCAATAGTCAGTCTTTTCCCATCTGCACAGTGTGTTTAATTTGATGACATCTGATGGGAACTTTGTGGAAAATTAATGCATCAGATTGTTTTCAAGAAGCAAACCCCCTTTTGCTTTTTTAGCATTAGATTGGTGCAAAAGTAAGTGTGGTAAGTAATTGCCACAGTTACCTTTGTGTGGCACAAATTACCCTTGTGCCAGTCTAATAGCTATATGTCAGTATCTAAAAATTTCCTTTTTATCTCCTTTACAGTTTAGGTCAGACTACAAAGTGTCTTGACTTAGGGAATAGAGAAAGTCTGGACATTTGTAATAAAGAAAACAATATTCAGTGAAAATAACTCAAAATCAGCTTCTTCACCTAAAGTGATTTTTATGTTGTGGCTTTGATAAACTCAAAAGCAAAGGGAAAAATTGTTCGGCATTTCATAAAGAACCAAATTCAAGAGGATCTATGCAGAAAACATTAATCTTCTGTTATCAAATGATTATACACAGCATATCTGACTTTGAAATGTATGATGCCACTTAATAAAATGTATCATTTTTGATGGGAAACCATTGATTTACAAGAGTTGCATTGAATGTATAGCTTGGTGCTTTAAGTCTACCTTTGATAGATCTAGGGCTTCTCACCACTCTGAGTTCCTTTATAGACCCCACTTAGAAATGCAACTCATTATTACTAACCTACTGACTTATCTGACCTAAAGAATAGCTTTGTATACTAGAGGTGTGGATGTCACGTTTGGACATAAAATTTCCTTTATGGAGATCTGCCAATGGCATAAAGCTTAACTCCATGAAAGTTAATTCTTTTGGAAAATGTTTCTAGCATTTGTTTTCTTGTTGGACGTCTACAAGCGAGTCTACATTTCAGCCGTGTTAGAAAGAAATATTTATGGGGAGAAAGGATTAGAGTTGTCTATTCCCTACAGATAGATTTTTTTTGGTGTTCCTTAATATATCAATGCCATATTTTTGTAGTTATGCAGAAGTGTGATGCTTTCTCAGTGAATTGGTTATAAGGAATAATGTCCTGTGTAATAAAGAACAAAATAAACCAACAGGGAACGTCAAGACTTTGAAGAGCTGTGACGGAGAAAAAACACACTTATTTTATACAACTCAGTAGGGCAAAACCCAAGCTGGTAGCCCAAATTGTAAGCAGGCTATGGCTCATAATAGCAAAAGGATGTTTCAGTTGAACGTTCTAAGGAAATAACTGCTTCAGGAGGAGACAGCTCCTCATCCCTTCCTTTGAGAATTCTGCTGGGCATTGGCAGTTGAGAAGACTTGTCCGCAGTCTGAGGCAACCTGTCTACAGTCTAGGAATATGTATTCCCAGCTCAGGAACAACTGCCACATAATTAGAAGTGTATTCAATTTCTTTTTTTTTTTCCTTTTTTTACAGTTAGAATTTAAAAAGAAGGTAGGTGGGGATGCAAGGAAGCGTAATGACCTCTTAACAAGTGTAAAAAGAGGGAAGGGTGTGGTAAGGATAATGTTGAGCATCTTTTTTGTATGCCTTGTCTCACTGAGTCATGTTTGTTTTCTCTACACTGAGAAGAATACAAAGATCTAAAGTAAAGTGATGCATAGCACTTATAAGACAGAAACTGTACCCTGCTATCTTTAGATAGGCCCCTGAATATATTTGTTCCACCTCAACCTAACAGAGCTAGTTTATGGGAGGCAAATTTGCAAACCCAGCATTATTCTGTCTTTGGAGATGCCAGTAACTTAGTTGCCATCCCTCACCTAATAGGAAGAGCAAACTGTTCATACTCTTCTGCTGCAACAGAGACCTTTTAGTTTCTGTGGACTCCATCTAAAACTATTGCAAAGTAGAAGCCATGAATCATAAAGAACATTAGTGAAATAATTTTGCTCATGTAGACAGATGAGAGCTGAATTTTTTTTCTTTGCTGTATTCTGAATTCCAGTTCATATTTCTTCATGTGAAAGTGACTTTTTTTCCTGGATTTATATGAAGCTGAGCAAGCAGTTCTGGTGAAATTAAACCCACGTATAAACAATAGATTTGGACAGCTCAATTTTGGTTCTGAATTCCATTAGAATTTTTCTCCTCCTCTACTTTATTACAATTTCTGATTCTTTGCTTCTTGCAACCCACTTTTATATTGAATATCACATTCGTGCAAGGGCATGCCAAATTGGTATTACTATATACTGATTGCCTTGGCTTAGAAAGAGTGCTAAATTCAAGTTTGAAATGTTTGCACTTGACCAAACTTTTGGAAAAGAAGATAATTGTGATATTCGATGAAAATTTAACGAAGGCAAAAAGAGGGTTAAGAAGGGATAAAAAAGAGCACTTTGGGATGCAAGGAAGTGTAATGACCTCTTAACAAGTGTAATCTCATTGCATTCTGGCAGCAGCAGCACTGTGAAGTACTTATTGGGACCCCTATTTTACAGATGAGGACATTGGGTTTCAGAAAGACGATTTGGTTTGCTCACACTGTAAAGATGTAATCTGAATCCAGATCTTTAAGGTTCTGAAACTCTTTGTACTACTTCATGATCTGTGAAGAAAGAAGCTTGTTTGGATTTTGTGTCTGTTCTCTTCACAAGGTGCCTTCAAGGAAGACTTAGTGAAGAACAAAAATACCAACAAATGAAAACAAAAATGGGCAAGTGCCTGCCCGGGAAGGAGGCAGCTTTCTCTGCAGAATTGGGAAAGATCTTGAAGCCAGAGAGAAGTTGTAATTGGACAAAAAATAGAGAGAGTTGGAGGTCCTGATAAAAAAATCAGGGCACAAATGTGGTGTAAAGTTTGAAGCAATATATAACATGGTTATTTTCTTCAGGGAGACAAAATATAACATCAGTCATGGGACTTTAAGTCATCTAGCTAGGAGAAAACTAGGCAGAGATGCTTACAACAGGTGAGCTCCAACTGTAAAGATGCAAACATGGAGTGGGCATAGAAGGGCAGGGTAACAGGGATTTGGGGGAAGACATGAGTAGTTTTGGAGAAGGTTAGGATATATTTGTAATTTCTCAAGTACTGTTAATTATGTAATGCCTTTACTTCCTATAACTCAGATTTATTCCATCCATACAATACTTCTGTTTTAGAGTGCAGGAGAAACACAGGGGAAAAGATGGATTATCCTAGGTGGAAATCAGTTATAATTAGAGTTTATAGCTTTCAGACAAGAACCATTGAAAACTCACACTGCAAATAACCCTTCTTCAATTGCCAACACATTTATTCTTACTTCATTTTATTTTTAGAAATCCAAAACTTAATTGTCTCAATATGACATGATTTCTTCCCAAAATCCCTAAGGAATTTAGCTACTTAAAAGAGAAAGGCTGTGGAAAAGCAGGCCTAAATACACAGAGGATGGTTGGTGAAAGCTGGAGAACATTTATAGGTGCGTAGGCTGTGCTTATTCTGTGTTCAGGGAAAGGGCTGCCCCGCAAGGAACAAAGAAACACATTTAAAATAATGCCTTTAATATGTTATAAACTGGGGGCTTTTCCTTAGTGTATATTGTATTATTCCATTTCTTTTTGTTGCTCAATATATACAAGGCACAAAAAAAAGCATTGCTTTTATGTTTTAATTTCCCAGCAGCACTCTGTATTGGAGACAGTAATTAATGAAAATTATAGGCTAAACATTTTCAAGTTTTGCATTAGGTGCCTTAATCCTTATTTTAGAAAAGAATTCTACTCTACCTAAAAGAGTATGTGAGTTGTGTTGTGTATTGGGGGAGGGCACACGTGTAAGCTATCTCTCCTGAAGTTCTCAACCAACCATATACATATGGTGATGTCTAAAATATGAGGCCCCATATAAAAGAGATTGTTTCCCTACACTTGCAGTGTGACTTTAAATGTAATATTCACCTCTTAAGAAACCCTTAGCTACTAGATCCATTTACATTTCAAGAATGAAATAATCTAGACAATATGTGCTACTAACAAAATTAAATATTGTTGAGCTATTTTTTACAAAGCTTAAAAACATGATTAGGACATGGTGAATACTATTTTATAACCTGGCTCATGTGACCATATTATATAACAAAATTGGGTTTTCTTTCCATTTTTCATTTTATAATTGAGTATAGCAACAAAGAATATTGAACTGGGCTAGGTGACCTAAGAAAATGAAATTCTTGCCCTCTTTTAGAAGTGAATACATTTTTTAAACAGCAGAGAATATTCTGCTTAGAAAAGTTAAATGAGAACCATAGAATAAACAAACAGTGATTTTCCAAACTTTTCCCAAATTAATTCAAATCTTGCAGTCTTAGGTTTAAACAACTTAGACACCTCATCATGTCTGTCCCATAAAATACAATATTATCTCCTGAAAACTATGAAAATGGGTGAAAGGATTTGTGGTGTAAGAAAAACGAAGGTGGAGGCAAGTGGGGAAAGAGTGGGTCATAAAGTATACAGTTACAATTATACAGCCGTACTTCCTAGTAGACATTCAAAGAATTACTTTTAAAATGTACTGCTCAAATTTAATGCAGGAAAAATTTTAGGCACCTGCTGGCAATAGAGGTGAGTAAGCAAGATAAATAAGACATAGTGTTTCCCCCAAGGCATTTGTATCCTAGGGTACATGTTTAGGTGTATGTATGCATAAAGTGGGGTGTGGGCAGAGGACAGGATGAGTGAGTTCTCAGCACCTTGTCATAAGAGATGGAAAGACTGAACACCTCAGCGTTCAAACAAACAAGTAAAATCCCCTTAAGTAATAAATGTTCCGTGGAAGACCTGCCATCCTCAGAGGTTTCTTCTCCTCAAGTCATGGCCCATTTCATGGCCAATTTCCCTTTATTTTAGTTTTTTTTTTTTTTTTTCCTGATTACAAAACATTTCAAAAGGTACTTGGAAAATTCAGAAAGAAGAAAACAAAAATCATCTTTAAAATCTTATTTTAAAGATTAAAAATAATCTTCCCAGGTTATTTTTCTCTGAGTATGCATGCATATGAGTGTGTGCATATGTGTATGTGTATATATATATATATATAATGTATCTGTGCATACATGTATATGTATGGATGACACAAAATTGAGAACAAAATTACATGTGGTTCTGTTACTTTTTTAAGTTATTAGAATCTATTTTAAATATTTCTGCATGCCATTAAAATGCCTGTACCACTTTAAAAATGTCTGCATAACATTCCATTATGTGGATATGTGGCAATTTAGTTAAATATTCCCTTATTGTTTTGTATTCAGAATGTCCCTGCATTTTTTTTTTTTTTCAATCTAAGGTAATACCTCAATAGATATGTTTGCAGCCAAATCATTATGTGTACTTCTGATTATTTCCTTGGTATAAATTTCTAGAATTGTTGGATCAAAGGAAATGCATACATTAAACTTTTTGATCTCTGTTAATTAGGGGCTATTTAAAGAATCATCTTCTTGACCTGCAGTGAGCATGCTCAGTGACTAGCAGGAGTTGGGGGGTCCAGAGAAGGCAGACTCTGGCTGGACCTGGGCGGCAGTTACTGGCTCAGAATGTGGAAGCACCACTCCCCAACTAGAACAGACCAGACTGCCTAGCTTTGCCCAGGCAGCTTCAGAAGACAGTTGGATATTTATAATATTGGAGGCATGGTCAAGAGGAATGTGGGCTATTTTAGGCTAATGTCATTTTACCTTTAAAATTCAAGTAGAGGCAATAAATAAGATTTGTGTGGTAGGGAGAGGAGTGTATTTCTTATTGGTGGTACACCCTGTTTGCTTAAGTCCAGCAGAACTAGTTGATTATTCAACTCATCACTGAACTTTCTATAGATAAAATCAAGGTGGACAAGGGTAAAGAGAGAAAAAGGACTCAATGGAGTTGTGAAGGAAGAAGCTGTTGGACTTTGAGATGGGCATTTGTTGTCTGTGATACACACACATGCAGACTCTGTAGAGGCTGATCATCTCTCCCATCACCCAAACCAGCTCTTTTTCCCAGTTACTCCATATCTATCAGTATCTGCGCCTGTCCCCTAGGTGAGAAATTTGAGTTGATTCTTTATCAATCTCCTCTATCATCTTAAATATGAAATAAATCAAGGCCTATAATTCTGTTCCATTTGTAATGTCTCTCAAATTTTCCTCCATCTCCACTTCTACTGCTGTCATCCTTTTCCAGTCTTCAGCATACATCAGCAATTCTGGAGTAGCTTCAGACTTCAGGTTCTCCTTCTCCAATTTCTACCCTATGGTTTCCAGCTTACTGTTTCCCAAATGCCACTTAACTGTTTCTCTCAGAGAACCTGAAGCTACTTCAAATGACCACAGACTGTGAGCCTTTCAAAACTGGGGCTTTTTCATACTCACCTTTGTAGCTCCAGTGTTCAGGAAAGTGGCTGACACCTAACCCAATATTAGCCTTGCAACAACTCCATGAAGTTTTTGAATGGGAAACTGAGGCTCAGGGAGGGAAAGAGATCACCAAAGGCTGTATAGCTAGTAAGCGTTAGAGCAAGACTCTGTCATAGGCAGGTCTTGTTTTTCCTAAACCACATGAACTCAGCTGTACCTTGCTACCTCCACTGTCAGGAACTGGAGACTTTCTCAATCAAGTTCAATGATTTTACCTCTAGCACTTTTCTGCAATAAGATCTATGTCAAATACTATATCACCTGCTGCAAGAAATATATTTGAAAATTTGCCAGTTGAATGTTAGAGGAGAAGAGCTGACTGATAAACACCAAGAGAATTGAAGGTGGACCTTAAGCAGGGCTTGCAGGTCAAAATAGGATTTGGTCAGCAGGATACCAGGGCAGAGGACATTCCATATCATGGAGGCAGACAGCAAAAGCATAGAGACAGAAATGAGCCAATTTTTGCTGTGAATGATAAAGAAATTAACTTATCTGTGGAAATATTTCATGTAGTCTTTCTGGAAATAATCTTCCTTTAAAGTAATGGTTTTACTAGTGCCCTGGAAATAAACCCCATAATTTCATGGATTCAGGTGCTAAGGAACTGGAGAGGAACATTCTTCTTTCTGCATGGCAAGAGCAGAGAGAAGAAAGCTCACTTGACTGTGGCATTCCCACACTCAGGATTTTGGAATGAGCCTGGATTTTGTGAGGATTCCCATGGCAAATCCAAGAGTACAGGAACCAGATTTGTATCTGAACATGGCTTCAGTTTTCGTGACAACTTTAACTTTCAGAAACATTTTCACCCCAACTTTAGAAAAGAAGCATAAGATGAATTGGGAAGGGTTTGAATGTATTATTGCAAAGAAAACATTTTTTACTGGCCAATAAACTTTATAGCCAAAAACATGTTGTCAAAAGGGGCCTGGCTGATGGCAAACAGTAAAATGAGACATTTGGAATCAAAAACCCCCAAATAATTATCACCTGTAACTCAATGTCATAAAGTTCAGTAGAGGCATTTAAAAAGTATTAGGCAAGTTAAAAAATGGCAAAGAACAGAAAATTGCATTTCAGTAAGTAAATTTATTAAAAATCTTGTTTTGCTTTGATAATTGTCTTTTTAAATGTATGGATAGAGAACCAAGAAAGATTAGTGTGCATATTAGCTTGTAAATTATACTACAGATATGTGTGCACATTGAGAAGACAAGTAATTTTAGTAGATTGCACAGTATTTTGTATTTCTGCTTATTTGAACATCTGTGGGGATCAGGGAGAATGTCACATGTATCAGGCCCTATCTCTTCCATTTTGCAGCATCACTGCTCTGGGATTCCAGTGAGCAACTATACAGTTTAGGTGTTTAGCACTGTCCTTCTCTGAAATTTCAGCAGCCAAATTGGGAGCAGAATGTATGCGAAGTGTATTTTTCAGCCCTAAACCTCAGTCTCCTTCCTAGAGAGGACTGGCTTATAAGCTACTACAACACCCAAGTTACTGATATGCCTAGAGATCATGGTTTACCAACTTAGATATTGACAGTGGAGGTGAGTCTTTGCTGAGAAGGGCTCTTTCCCTAAGGGATTTTGCTGCAGTATGTTTAGAATTTCCAGGGGTGGGAGTTCCACCTGGAGAGAGAGGCCAACTGTGAAGATCTTGGCTAAACACTCCACATGGCTTTGTCTTTTTAAAGAAACTGATCCTTTTGAATTCTTCTTGCCTCTCGGCTACCCTCTGTGAAGTTCTCTGCATATGATGATCATATGGCTTAGTCTACATTTTTGACCCGGTCCAGGTCGGTTTTGTGTTTACTCTGTCCTGGAGTGAAAACCAGTTTGTGCATAATTGATACTTGACAGCCTGTGCCCAGCTTCTACCCAGACCAGTTAGGACATGCTTCTTCCTGACACAGTATGGACAGATCCCAAACAGTGGTGGCTGTGACTAGGTGATGGCAGCCTTAGCTTTGGGGTTAGCTGTCCCTCACTTAGCCTCTCAAAGGTAATATTCAAGGGAAGGAGGTGAGGTTAGGGTCTGACATAAGAGATTCCTTTCCTCCTTCCTAAAGTACTGACAGGTCTAAACATTCTCATCTCCGAAGCAGTGGGGACAGTTATAGGGCTGGAGTTATAAAGGCAACATCAGAGACACAACAAAAACAGGAATGCCCCTCCTCCCCTCATCAGGCCGTCTACATCTTCAGAATAGGATTTGTGTCTCGGTCAGGGTTGAATATCCAGCACAACATCAGTAATATTTGTTGCATCTAAAGATTAGAAAGGTGAATAAGGATGAATGGGAGGGATTATTCTAGCAGTTATTATGTTCTAGGCATTTTTTTTAGTGGACAGTGCTATTATACAGTTATTGTTTAAGTAACCCCTTCATTGTCCTTCTGCCTTGAGAATTGAGCCTAGGACTACTGAGATTTTGGGGGAGTTTGGGGGTTAATAGTTCAGCCTCAAGTCAGCTGCTGCAAAAAGCAAGTGATCGTTGTGTTCTTCCCATTACCCATGACTTGTGTCCACGGCCTCCTAACAGGTCACTGTCTTGTTCTGCTGTCTTTGTGTACCCTTCATGTTTCTTGTTAGCATAGGATCTGCCAGGATCTTCTCACACTCCTGGAATATGGGGACCCTAGCCCTAAGTTTCAGTCTACCCCTTGCTGCTTGGCTGCTCTGCTGCCAGATGCTTGGCTAGGCTGCCCCTCTCCCATGATGCAGTCCTTTGCCCCTGTGCTGACTCCTTCACCTGCAGCTGACCACTGGGCCTCTCCTGTGTTCATTAACTTGGCTATCTTTCTGCCCATTGCCTACAGCTGGGGGACTCCTTGTATTGTGTTTTCCTCCTATGCCCAGTCTGGCCCCCCCACATCCTAGCCTTCCCTATCTGGCCCACCCTGCTGCAGATTGAGTCCTTTTTCTGAGGAACAGCATTTGCTGTGCTTCTCTTCCCCCTTTCTAGTGTCTCCACCATGTTCTGATTTGGAAGCCTCTCTGTACTGTTTTCAAGTTGATTTTATTCTTGGCTCTGGTTCATTAAGAAATAATGTTTTTTCAGTGACTGATCCTAAGTTTAGAGGGGAATCTCAGTTTTTGGAGGCAGCATAAGTTTGTGTATGGAGCTGTGTGCCTCTTTGTGAAGGTTGTATATTCTGGAGCATGGGTTCATATTGTGTGCTCTTCGTGTGCGTATGTATGAGACAGAGAGGGAGGGAGAGAGAGAGGAGAGAGAGAGAAAGGCATCTCCCTTTTTAGTATTTTCTGAAAAGCATGTTAATAAATGGAGCAAGGAGAAAGAACAAGGGGAAAAGGAATAAGATCAACCCTTTTCTTCTTCAGTGATTTGGAGAGAAACAAACATACATCATGTTTAGCTAGTCCACCTTTCCCACGTCATAATTTTCTGACCTTCATTCTTGGTCTCCTAGTGAACTCAAGGCAGATGTGCTGTTTTTACAAGAGGTGTCAGAACAAAAATGATGGCCATTATGATTGGATAAAACTTAGCAGTAGAAAAACAGGAATTTTAAAAGATAGTACTGTATGGTGTCTGATGAAGAGACCAGCAGAGTGATCCCATTTGGTTATTATATGCTATGTGTCTACAAACATTTGGCACAGAGCAATTTAAACTTGCTATTCCGTATTAGGGAGAACGTTTTTCATATTTACTGTACCTCATTTATAGGTGGAAAGAAAAAGAGGAATTGATTTACTTTAATACAACATTTGGATACTCTCCCTAACCTTAAATTTTTGTTAAATAACAGCTATATGAATATTACCTTGCAGCTGACCTTTTGGGATTGCTTTTCCCTAGTGAACATTTTTTCTAATTTTCTTTATGTGCATTTTAAACAGACTTGCAGTAGGGATGGAATTTAATTGCTCTATTTGTATTTTATTCACTCACTTTTATGTCTGGGGCAAAGAGGTGCATTTTGAATAAATCTAGGAGGTAATTTAAAACTACTGCTGATATTGACAAAATACATAGCTAGTGGATGTGCATTTTCGTGAATATGCCCACAGGAAGGATCAGTGCATCTATATGGGAGGGTTGGTATGAATGTGTCTCTCCTCTTTAGCCTTTTTGCTAAATTCAAAATCTGGAATTGGGATTTTCTGCCCTTTTCTGTATTGACAGAATAGCTGATTAGGGTGTCTGAAGCTACACATTTCCAGTATGTGCTTTATTTCCTGTCCTTTACATCATGGTATAACTGCAAATGTGGAGTGCATTTTTCTTGGTTGATGGAAGATTGCTTTTTAGGCCCTCTGGAAGTAGATCTCTCCTTTATGCTTTCGGAGTGATCTCTAAGATGCAAAATCACCACTGCTATATTGGCGTTAATGGTGGCTATGCTGCCGAGGAAAGTTAATTAATTGGTCCACTGTTGCTGACTTACCTACCAGTGGACCCATGCAGCTTTACTGCTGTGCAGACTACTTCAAGCAGAAATCACCCTTTTAAATCTAGATATGCATATGATCGTTTTTCTGGTGCATAAGTTTGAGAGCATTTTAATAATTTATTTAAAAAAATTCAAAGCAAAACATTATTGAATTCAGGTCAGATGAAAAATGGCTACATCTGCCATTTAGAGGGGTAGTAAAATCAAAGAGCTTAGAGCTCCCCAGTTGTGAAGTCCAAGACAGACTTTTGCCCACAGGCCAATTGGCAATATAGCAAAGGTAGCATGTGGATGTGTTTTGGGACAGGCTTAAGGTTTGGATAGAGGCAGAGTGGCATCATTTTGGAGACTTTTCACTGTTAAAAATAACCTCACAGAAGGCTGGACAGCAATGTCCTTTGGTTGACATTCTAGGTTAGAAATTTCAGCAGACTTTTCCCTATGAATGAGATTGGAGTGGTTTTATTTTGGTTGTTGGCAGGAGACCAACAATACAGTTAAATGTGGACTAACTTGATTCTAGGTCCTCCTAGCACAGTTTTGGAAATGGTCTAAGAAATGGATGCTGGGTAACAAAGCATGCTCCAAACCCTCCCTACCCCCAATACCCTCTGAAAAGCTTATTAAATAAAACATTACAGGCACAAGCTTGTGTTAAGGAAGAATGGTTCCTAAGAATGTATGGTACTGAAAGTCAACCTTTGTTTTGAGTATGTTTATCTCCATGACCAGATGGAATATATCCAGTGACTTTATCACTTTGGAGACTTCACCAGCTTGATTTTATTTGGTTTCACATGCCCATTTTGGGGGTGACATTATCCTGGGGGAGCCACTGTGGTTTAGCCATGTTCAAAATGGAATCTATATTGCAGATATTTGGCATCTCTGCTACCGAGGAGGGGGGTCTGGATATCAACTGTCTCAATGCCTTCAAGGAAGGGCCATCTTTTCCATACTTCATAATAAAATGAAACTGTGTGTTAATTTTCTGCCAGAGCATTTAAACAGATTCAGAGCGCAACATAAGCAGGATGAGGAAAGACTGGGCACATCCATTTTCATCCTAAACCAGGTCCTTGCCATAGGTGAGCTTCCTCTGAACTGAGGAAAGGATAGAAGCAATTTAATGGTATCAATGAAGTACTTGGGGAAATCAGAGAAGGGATGATTGACCATTGACTTGGGCTAGTTTGAGTTGGTCTGGGGAGAGAAAAGGGTCTCAGCTGGACTGGGTGAAGTAAAGAGTTTGACTAGCAAGGAAAAGGAAAGGAGGACATTTATTCTGTTTCTGCAGCAAGATAAAAATATGCAGGTAAGGAGACAGGAGAGATCAAGGAGAGCAAGGGGAATGGAGAGGAAACAAAGTTAAAGAACTTTAGATCTGATGTATTGAGTGTTAGGACACCCTGTAGGTGTCTGAGTTAGGGCCCTAGTGTGTGAATAAACATTTTTAAAATATAATACTAACTTATTGCAAAGATAGTTTGATTAGATGTATCTTTATTGGGATAATATTTATGGTATTTGGTAATTTTTGTGTCAATATATGAGTTAAAAATAGAAGAAACACATTG
This sequence comes from Papio anubis, assembly GCF_008728515.1. NCBI lineage: Eukaryota > Metazoa > Chordata > Mammalia > Primates > Cercopithecidae > Papio > Papio anubis. Next base: position 55,130,990 of record NC_044988.1, on the reverse strand, counting down.
TGTGACATTTTGATTCTTGTCTACATAAAATGGAGGAGAAATATGTCTTCTAAGCACCCAGACTTCCCTTTCCTCAGTCTTCCTTTTCTGTGCTCTCTTCCTTTGTGGATGAGCCATGACCTCACCCCTCTCTTCCCCATCACAGCCTGCTCCCTGGAAAGGGACTCATTTAAGCCATTCAAATGTTAATATGGTTAAGCCCAGGGCCCCTTGCTCTAGACGCTTGATCTCTCATGGAAGAATAGGCCTTGTAATAGGTGGGGCAATGTCACTCATTGGGAATAGAGGGAAACAGGGATGTTGGTGGGTCAGAGCCCTTTTCCAGAGACTATCACTCCATACATAACAGGTCCCTCACCTCAACTCCCCACTCCTACTTTTTCCAAATGTCAGTTTGCTGTTATAATGGATTTGCCCTCCTTTTACAAAATCTATTATTATTTTTTCTTGGGAGCATAGATTTGAGTTGCTCTGAAAATATATTCCCTGCCCTCCTTTTTTCCCTGCAAGGTGGAGCCTTTGGAGTTGTGGGTGAAATCCCTTTGGAATCAGAAGCTTCCTGGCAACCTTTTCACTGAAAACTGCTTCTGTCCACGGGAGAGGCTTAGGCAAGAGATGACTGGGCCCTTTCAAGTAAAACATTCCTGTTTCGAGCAACTTCCAATGGCCTGCTCACTGGATGTGCAATCATAAACAGATTAATTAAGACACTTTAGGAATTTCCCTGGGAACTGATGGATAAGACATAGTCCGTGCTCCATAGGGGCTTAGCAATTCAGATTTTGGAGATAGAAGCAAACCACCTAAGGCAAAAATCCCCTCTTGGTTTCCATGATGGTGATTTGCCATCTTGCTCGAGTCCTTTTCCATGACCCTCTTTCTGTGGCTATTCAGTCTTTCGTTGAAGAGCTCCAGTCTTCTCAAATATTGAACTAAAACTATTTCCTTGTGACTTCTTCCCATTGTCGAAACAAATCCTTTTTCATTATCAGAGCTTCTCAAGGCCAAAATAATGTGGAGGGGGCCACATAACCAGACACCCAAGGGAGGTTCAATCATGGACTTGACTGCTACAGAAGCCTGAATCTCGGGTTAGGGATGGGCAGGGTTCCAGGACAGGTGCTGCAGGGATTCTATGTGTTAGCTGGTCACTCTGCACCTGTCCCAGTTGTGGTACTACCTAAGGTTCTTAGAGGAAGTGGATCATTTAATGACAGAGACAGAAGAGTAAAAGGGCTTGGCTATGGTATTTCTTATTGAGTCTATGATTGTAACCTGGCCTGGGATGAAGAATTATGTAGCAACCCCTCAGGAAGAAGACACTTTAGTAGTCTTGAAGGCCAAGAATGAAAAAGAAATGTCTAAAGTGGGTAAGGGCTCAGTTTTATAGGGCCAATTCTGGGAATATGTCAAGACTCTTAACTTGGACCTTGTATTCAATATGGAGTCTCTGGACCTCCCTTGCTATCTGTGTCAGCTTGTCATGTCAAGAGACTGGCTCCTAATTCTTCCATCTTCAGTTGTTTGTTAACAGGAGCAGACTTTCCTGTAGGTCAAAGTTAGACAGTTCTGTCCACTTTCTCTTCTTATAGGTGATGGAATTGGCACTCCTGGTTTAGATACGACAGGGGAAGAAGGGTGTGAGAAATTTATGTATTTCCTAGACCAACCCTGCTGAGTGAAAGTCCCCACTGGTGCTCCATCTCACCCCTAACATTGCAGGCACACCTGGGAAACTAGTCTCTACAATTGAGTTCAAGTTTACATTTTGTCTTAGTATCCATAGAAATAATGATATCTGCTCAATATGTGGATTTCTGGAGACCACACACTCAGGAGTATTATCTAAAAAAGGGCGCAAGTATAATTTCCTTTTCCCCAAGGCTCCTTCTTGTCAGGAGGCCTTCTTCTGCTCCAATGTGTGCCTTCTAGGTTAATGACCTCAGCGCTGAGAGTCAGTTGAGAAGGGATCTTCCACAAGGGACTATGTCTTCTTCAGGAATGGTGCCCTCTCCCCTGTGCTCTGCTCAACTTCTATGGAACAGTTCACTTCTTTTCTTCAGCCATGCCAAGTCTTGAGTTTGGGAAAGAAGCATTATTGTACATCCATTCACTACCATTGGTTTTCTATAATGGAATAAAATTTTTATTATATAAAAAGAAGCAGCAACAGCACCTTAGTCTCTACTTAGGTGAAAGCACTGTGCTAGCCATGAATAGCTGGCACAGATCCCTGACTTGTTCAGTGTAGGAAGAGAAACCCTCAAGGAACAGGAACCGACTGCTTTGCAGGTTCTATAAATCCTCAGGTACTGTTGGAATCTTTCTGAAGGACATAATAGTCCCACTATGAATGCTAACATCTCCTCAATTCACTCTTTTCTTGGAAAGCCTGATGTAGCCCTCTTGTCCAAAGGTGTTGAAACCACCTCTTTTTGAGCTTATTCCACAGCATCATTTCTTGTGAGACTCTTCTTCTTGGCATATTTCTTTGGGCAGTGACATGAATGGCTTCTAGGAAGTCTTCTCATGTGAGGCTCCACTTGTCCCTGTAGCCTGTATGTTCTTGAATTTTGAACAATTAGTTGATAATGACCTACCTCCAACTGGGATGATTTTCACTTGCAACACAAGTTTTAGCAATCTCTACAGGAATAAGTGAAGGGGGAATTATCAAAGCTTATTCCATTCTGAAGTTCACCAGGGCTTCTGTAAGATTCTCTGTCCTATTGGCAGGCCTGAGAATTCTGTAGCTCCCTTCGAACCAACTTCTTTTTCTATGTTCTGGGGGGATGGTGAAAGTTCTCTCTTACCAATGGGAAATCTTCCATGGAGAACACTTTAATGTTCTGAGTGATTGCTGAATACATACAGGAATAACTTTTTGGCTTTAGGAAAGAAAAATCTTTGATTTCCTCTCTCCACCTTCCCTCAGGTCTTTGAAGCTATGTTCTTCCCGTTGTAGTTCTGATGCTCTTCCCGTTCATTCTTGTCTCCTAGACGCTCAGATTTGCCAAGATGCAGTTACTTCCCTCTTCCACAAATATTCCTTCAATTATTGTTTTTGTTTTTTAAAATATGTATTATACCAATATTATAACAACAAAAATATTTTATAAGTGAAAAGATACAAATCCAAGTTCAGAAATCTTTCATTTTTTTCGTGTTCTCTTCCTGTCTTGTTTATAAGTGGATGACATATTTATGTAGTTTTCATACTTGAATAAAATTTTTATAGTACTGTATAATCTACTGCACTTGGGATCAATTTCAGGGGGGCACAAAAGGATTGTCAATATTGATGATCAGACACATGGCACTTCTTTGTTTATGGCCACTTGTGAGAAGGGTATTGTTTTTTAATAGGGCCAGAAGTGGATACTTCCCTCTTAAAGTCTATTTTTGGTCCTCCATATTGCTGCTTTTGTGTCTAAGCAGTCACAGTCCCAAATCAGTGAGATGGAGATTTCTCTTGTGCTTCATTAAATGATCTCTCCCAGGGAGAATGAATCTCCCAAGGAGAGAGGAGTTTTACTTGTCATTTTATGAGTTCTGCAAACCCTTTCTAATTATATTCTAAGAGAAAATGCCACAGAGAGCATATTCCATAGAAGTCCAGATGATGGAGGCTAAAAGGGAAATAGGATCACATTTATTTATAAGCATTTGATTATCTACCACCCTGTAGGTTCTGGCTAGGAGATGGAGAGTGCCAGTGAGGTGGAGTTCAAATACAAGTGAGAAATTGTCCTATGATCAAGAAATTAGCAGCTAGAACATTAAAATTTTCAGGAACAAGGCTGAGGCGGGCGGATCACGAGGTCAGAAGATCGAGACCATCCTGGCTAACACAGTGAAACCCCGTCTCTACTAAAAAATACAAAAAACTAGCCGGGCGAGGTGGCGGGCGCCTGTAGTCCCAGCTACTCGGGAGGCTGAGACAGGAGAATGGCGGGAACCCGGGAGGCGGAGCTTGCAGAGAGCTGAGATCCGGCCACTGCACTCCAGCCTGGGCGACAGAGCGAGACTCCGTCTCAAAAAAAAAAAAAAAAAAAATTTTTTTCAGGAACATTGGCTTCTGGGACATTACTTTCATCCAGACTTTCTCTTAGGTCCTTGTTCCTGCTTAATCCCTTCAAAGTTGCTCACAGACCTATTACAGCTCTCATCTCACCCTGTGCACTCTTTCTGGGTTGCCTTAGGTACGATCAGGAAACTCTATTTCATGATTCATGAAACTCTATTCTTTGTGCCCTGTATATTCAGGTCTGTTTCTTTAAATTGGGGTAAGAAATTTCTTTTTGCTTTCTTAAATTTAAGGTCATTGTTTTTAAATATAAGACTAAAACATTATTATGGAAGGCTGAGAAAGTGGAGATGAGCAAAAAATACTGAAAGGAGTCGGTCATTGTTAACATCTATGTGTATATCCTTTTCAACTCTTGTTCTCGCTCTTTAAAGATATTTCCTCAAGTTTTAAATGCACATAAATATGGTTTTATAAAAGTATGATCATAACCATATGAACAGCCACTATCATTCTCCATGAAAAATATCTTGAACATCTCATTTAAACAATTTGTATGCAATATTTGGATCCATTCACCTTCTGTTCAGTACTAGCCACCTCCTATTTTGAGTGATACCATGATCAAATAAATTCTTTAAGTCTGAACGACATGAGTCTATCCCTAGAATCAGATTAGTACCCTTCATATCCATGTATCTACTGGGTTTTGTCAATTTGATGTCACAAACATCTCAGGACTTTACTCAGCGTCTCACTGTTTTTGCCTTATTTTTGGTCTTCACTAAATCTTGCCTGGATGACCTTGATTCCAGCCCTATCCCAGATGATCAATCTTTCATATCCTGTCAAAGCCAGTTTTCTAAAATGCAAATATGATCCAGACTTCCTCTGCTTAAAACCCTTCACTGGCTCCCCATTGCTTACAGGATAGAAACCCAGGTGGCAAAGCCTTTAATGATGCTATCCCTGAACAGCTCTCATTTCTTTCATCCCTCCACTCCTCTTTCTATCAGCTTTGGATCCACACGTAGCACACAATGTCTCCAAGTTTTCGTGCCTTCCGTTCCCTTTTACCGGGGATGCTCTTTATCTTTTTCTGTTTTTGGCTAACTTCCACATGTCCGTCTACAGCCACCGCCCTTTAGCTCCCAGAACCCCTCTTGGTCCATCACATATCTGACCCACCTTCTTAGGCACCTGTTTTAGAGCCCATTCTGCTGGAAGTTGGAAAGAGACTTAGAGAGTGATTAGTGATGCATCTGGTAAGGGAAACATGGAGGTTATCTCAGCCGCTGCTAACAAAGGGAGGAGGCTGTCATTCAGAGCAAACACATGGGCCCTACATTCCTGGAACAGACAGTGAATGGCCATCATGCTTTTCCAGGTGCCCTCAGACTGCTCACTGGGCTTTATGACTTCTTAAAGAAAATCTATTGACTTATTCACAAAAGGATTTAACGTGTCACACAGAGATGAGATACTGTAATAGAATGAGATAAGAAAAAAAAAAAAAAGAAGAAGAAGAAACTGTGCTACCGGTTCACAGTAACCTGAAGCCAAGAGAAACCACTCTGTAGAATGAACATCATTACTCGTTACATACTTGCTAGAGGAGGTCTACATATTTAGGTCTGTGCATTAAGTTATCTCACTTAAAAGAAGGAAGTGTGATCAGTATCACAGACCAGACCTGTGATTAAGGAAAAAGACAGTTATTTGTGAGACTGGGACCCAAGAAGCATTTCTGTTGGACCTATCTACGGAACTTTTGAGTTTCCTCAGTCCCCGTAGAAAAGTCCCCTTTAGAGGACTGAGGTGTTTTAACTCAATTTCACTTATGCCGGTTATATGGAGAGGGGCCTTGTAGGAAGAGAAATTGCAGGGATTTGCTCTGGGTCTTTAAAGTCTTTTGGGTGCCTGGTGGTTCCTATTGACTAGATGGTTTTCTCAGGTCCAGCAGTCTCTTATGAGCAGATTTGAGTTATTTTTGAACCTTTATTCTCTCCTGCTTTAAAATGCTCCAGATTGTGTCCCTTCACTGCCCTAAGTCCTTTTTCCTAGGATCTTGTTTTTGTATCTTGCAGGAGACATAGAAATCAGATCCACACTTTGAGTAGATTTCATTTATCCAACAATCTTCTCTATGTCAGTGATTGGGGTATATACAAAAGATGGCAGGCATAAAGGGGTTTTGTGTAGGAAGTTATCCCCTGAGCAAGCATCTTGCCTGTGTAGCCCTGTATATATGTTTCTTCCCATTTGCTAACTTCATTTCAATCTTCTTATCGTACAAAGATAGTAACCAAACCCCAGGAGGCAGTTCTGATCTACTTGTGGAATATTTCCTCTTGAGCTTATGCGCTTCTTTGTGATTATATAGGAAATTATAGGTCTTTGGGATTCCAGACCCAGGATATGATCTTAAGGCAGGCAGACTGGCTCCACGTCAAATACTGGAGGCATCTCTTCAGAGCCTCCTGCTGCTGTACCTCCCTTGCTTGCTCTGTCTAGGAAGGGATGGATGGGCCTAGGTTGGTGGTTTCTTCCTGCTTCTGGTGCTTTTACTACTTGCTCACAAAGTAGGTGGGTCTCTCAGCAATGGGGATGGAGAGGGTGACTATGGTTCCTATAAAAGATGTCCTTGTTGAGGGTCGCTTCTCTACAGGATGAGCTGGTCTTTATACCTTTTGTGGGAAGAGTGGATGGTCTGAATGGAGATATTTCAACCCTGGCATGATTTATGTGGCTGTGGACATTGGTGGGGGATGCGGAGACTGGACTGGGATGCTGAAGAGAGCCATGCCCCACTTCAAAGTTCCCTCTGCTTAGGTTGCTCTACACTGGCTCAAGCATATAGCAGTGACACTTACTGAAGGCCCTTCCAGGAGTCAGTCTCTTAGATATAGATGCTCTATGGGTCTTCATCCTGTTCTTGGCCTTGATGGTGCTCTTTGTCGTGACCCATCCCAAACCAGAAGCCTGGTTTCATGTTGTGTGTGTGTTCCAGGAGGGCTGGACTACAGGTTGGACAGAGGCCTGCAGGTTTTGTTGGTTCTGGGTCTCTTGGCCACATTATTGTGTCATTAAGGGGCCCCTCTGGTTGCCTCTTATTTAGTAACTTTTAGTCTCCATTTCTGGTCCAGGAATTTGGGAGGGGTGAACACACCACTGCTGGGAAATTGGATGGTAAGTACCTCAGTCTCTTGTGTGTATGCCAATTCCAAGTCTCTTCTAGGGTTTTGTTTCCTCTTGGTTTGCAAATGCATGTGTAGGCTCCATTCTTGAGAGAGACAGAAAGAGAGAGAGAGACAGAGAGAGAGAGAGAGAGAGAGAGAGAGAGAGAGATAAAGAGAGCCACAAGGCTTTTGAGAAGTAAAGAAAAAGCTTTCTGGAGCCCCAAACTTCCCCTTTCTATCCTGGCCCTGAGTTTTCGTCACCTCTGAGAGTCTTGGCTGAGGTAGCAGCTTTTTCTGCTTTCAGAATAGAACTGACAACTGAATGGAAAAAAATTAACATTGTTTCAGTGCTTTGTGTATTGTAGGCTTTGCAACTTGGGATTTCCCATCCTGATCTCACCTCTGGTGATTTTACTTCTGTGGTGGCATGTCCAGGGTTGCTGAATGAGAGACGTTGGGTTACTCTTCCTGGGCTGGCACTGACCTCCTATTCCAATGCTGTCTCCCAATTGCCCAAGATAATTTGGCAAGATACTGGCTTCTCCAGGTCCTCCTCCATTTCCCTGAGGGAAGGTTTTAAGTTTGTCACTGGAGTTGGGGTTTCCCTGGAATTTGGAGCCTGCTTGATTTTTCTTTGTCCAACCATGGTCTCTGGGTGGGAGTGGCTTGCTTGGTCTCCATTATCATTGCTAGCCTTTCTCATTCCTCTTTTGTTCCTTGCCTCCTTGGTGTTCATATCTCCTATCCACTGCATTCTCAGCTTTTCTCCCGTTTTCTCCCTGCACCATGAATCTCAGAGACATGTAGGCACTGCGGGACTACAACGAATAGTTTCCCTGTGAGAGGGCAGAGATCTCCATAATCACACTCTAGCTGGAGCTCTGGATAAGAACATTAACCTTTTTAACCTTTTTTTCTATTTCCTCTCTAAGTTAAAAAACAATCAATCAAGAAAGCTAATTAGCATTATCAGAGGTTGCTGACCTTTGTCAGATTACTCTCAGTTCCCTGCTAAAGGCAAATAGCCACTGGTTCACATTCCTCAGAGCTGACTGATCGGCTTTAGCAAGAAGTGGTTTCCTTTCTTATATACCAATGTCACCTTCTGTGCCTCAGTTTCTTTTTTAAATGCAAGGAAATGATACTAATGATTATTTAGTGTGTCACTCTTTATTCCCTGGTTGCCGCCTAATTAAGCCATGGCTCTTGTTTCGGGTTTAAGAGTCACTTGTACCATGTATACACAAGGCAAAGAAAGTGCAACTCCTGGTGACATGAAGAAAGAAGAGCTTGTTGGTTAGGGTGAAGTCATCTGTGAGTTCTGCGCGTCCTCAATTTGATCCCTTCCTGAAAGTCAATAACAGCATAATTTCCCATGACTCTCTTTTACCCTCTTAAACTTTATTTGAAGTTTGCAATTGTGGATTCTCCTCAACTATTTTCTTCTGAGGGAAGACTCAACCTAGTTATCTCTGGTTTCCATGCCTTTCCCCACCCAACCTTCTGGACAGCTTCTTTGATCTCCTCATTATGCATAATGCCTTTTTTTTTTTTTTTTTTTTTTTTTTTATGTCTCTTCATGCTCAGGGAGCAAATGTATCCTGGGACGATTCCTTAAGACTGGATACTCCTTTCTCTTTGACTGGTGTGTTCTTGGTACTCAGACATTTAGTTGATGTTGAGATGAACCCAAGAAATCGTCAGAGAGAAGATTCCGTTCTCACTGAACCAGGAAGCAGTGACCTTTGGGAGGATGGCTGTGGCCCCAGTGACCCCTGGCTGCCCTTTCTCAAAAGCATTTGACCCTCTCTGGAGCTCTAGGATAAACTGCTAAGTGTAAGGTTCTCACTTGATACTTCCCCCAATATTTCTTTTTGTTTCTCCAAAGGAGAGCTCTCTCACAGGCCTATTTATAATGTGTTCCATAATAAAAGAAAGTTTTAAACAAAGCCAAAGCCAACATCCATCACTGCACTTAGGGATGAGCAGCTTCTATTCTTTTGGGAAGAACAATCTGTTAATTTCCCACCTCCAATGTTGTGTCAACCTTTTGGTGAGAGAATGTGGAAATGATTTACCAAGACAGAAGTTACTCCCATCTCAGGTAACTAGATTCATGAATAAGCATGGATTTCATATTCTCCCAATATTTTTTCTATTATAACATTATAAAAAAAGAAAAGAAGGCAAAATAACTTATGAAAACTTTCTATTTTCACTTTCCATAGACTTTTCTGATATTTGATCATATGTAGATACGATTATTATGTATTTCTAGCCAGAGTTGGGATACAATTCTGTTATTTTAAAATATTGCATTGAATATTCTATTCTCTGTTACTGTCTTCTAATAAATATTTTCAATGACCATATATTTTATTGATTTCATAAACCATGTTATATTTTTGTATTTTCCATTGTTTATTTACCCCATTGCTTTTGTTACCCTTACAACAGGCCCCTGTGTGAAAAATAACCATCCCTTTGTATCATAGTGCTTCTCATTCACTTAGATTCCACTTATGTGTTAGAACATACTGGGTCAGATGGTGTATGAGTGTTCTGTTCCTATGTTACTTTGCTGAAACATGATTTTTTCCAAATTCATCTGTGTCCTTGCAAAGTGACGTGAATCTGTCATTTTTTTTTTTTTTTCAATTGCCAAGGGTGCTAAATGCACTTCTAGCCACTTATGGGATTTGAGTGGAGTACAGAATGTGTAGGTGGCCTAGAGTAAAATGGTTGAAAAAATGGTTTTTTCCCCAAACAAGCAAACTCAGGTTTACAAACCACAGAATCAAGATTAGTGACTAAGTAGTTAACTTCCCTGATTTTTACCCGCCACGTGCTATTCATTTTCTCTGGTGCCCTCTTTTGTTTCAGACTACATATGCTTTTCACCTATGGATCCAGCAAATCCTTAGAAAGGCCGTTATTACCTGTCTTCTGTCAATGGCTTGAACTAATTTACACTCCCACCAACAGTGTAAAAGCATTTCTATTTCTCCACATCCTCTCCAGCATCTGTTGTTTCCTTACTTTTTAATGATCGCCATTCTAATTGGTGTGAGATGGTATCTCATTCTGGTTTTGATTTGCATCTCTCTAATGACCAGTGATGATGAGCTTTTTTTCATATGTTTGTTGTCTGTATAAATGTCTTCTTTTGAGAAGGGTCTGTTCATATCCTTTGCCCACTTTTTGATGGGGTTTTTTTTCTTGTAAATTTGTTTAAGTTCCTTGTGGATTCTGGATATTAGCTCTTTGTCAGATAGATAGATGTCAAAAATTTTCTCCCATTCTGTAGGTTGCCTGTTCACTCTGATTGTAATTTCTTTTGCTGTGCAGAAGCTCTTTAATTAGATCCCATTTGTCAATTTTGGCTTTTGTTGCCATTGCTTTTGGTGTTTTAGTCATGAAGTCTTTGACCATGCCTATGTCCTGAATGGTATTGCCTAGGTTTCCTTCTAAGGTTTTTATGGTTTTAGGTCTTATGTTTAAGTCTTTAATCCATCTTGAGTTAATTTTTAAGGTATAAGGAAGGGGTCCAGTTTCAGTTTTTTGCATATGGATAGCCAGTTTTCCCAACACCATTTATTAAATAGGGAATCTTTTCCCCATTGCTTGTTTTTATCAAGTTTGTCAAAGATCAGATGGTTGTAGATGTGCGGTGTTATTTCTGAGGCCTCTATTCTGTTCCATTGGTCTATATATCTGTATTGGTACCAGCACCATGCTTTTTTGGTTACTGTAGCCTTGTAGTATAATTTGAAGTCAGGTAGTTTGATGCCTCCAGCTTTGTTCTTTTTGCTTAGGATTGTATTGGCTATATGAGTTCTTTTTCGGTTCCATGTGAAATTAAAGTAGTTTTTTAAATTCTGTGAAGAAAGTCAATGGTAGCTTGATGGGGATAGCATTAAATCTATAAATTGCTTTGGGCAGTATGGCCATTTTCATGATATTGATTCTTCCTATCTGTGAGCATGGAATGTTTTCTCATTTGTTTGTGTCCTCTCTTATTTCCCTGTTCAGTGGTTTGTAGTTCTCCTTGAAGAGGTCCTTCACATCTCTTGTAAGCAGTATTCTTAGGTATTGAGTGAATTGCCTTGCCTTTTACCAACTTTTGCCTCAAATAATAAAACCAGTGTTCAAGTAACTTATTTTCCCCCAAAGTTTGAACATTCTTTAAAACACACACACACCCCATCCACCCACCTTAGTTCCATGAGGTGTATGGTAATTTGTCTAGGGAGAGAAAATAGAAATCTGGTTCAATTTACTAATTGAACTTTGATGTCAGGATGGGCCAACTCAAAAAATAGCTGAGTCCTGGAGAAAGAGGCACAACAGGCAATTCCCTGGGGTGAAGCAGAGGGTCCTGGGAGAGTCAGAATGAAGACAGGGAAACTGCACCCCACACTCCAGGCTATAAGTTTACTATCCTTTACCCATGTGTCCACTTACACAAAAGGAGAGGGAGAACTAGGGACAACAGAAAAGGAGAACGCTAACCTGCACAAGAAGGTTCACCTGTAATCCTGCTCCTCCAAATCTTGCACCACAAAGAGTTGGTATATGGAGGTCAGTCATCACACTGACCCCTCAGGGCACTCTGCCTCTCTTTTTGATGAAGACCAGAGATGACCATCTGATTATTCTGGAAAAGAATAGTGGATCTAGGAGAGAAGCAAAAATATTAAACAGCTACTAAATAACAGAGCCAAAGAGGACACCAGAGGGGGTGACAAAACTATGACAAAACTAATCTTAAATTCTACTAAAGCAGTTCCTAATTTCCCGGGAAGCCTTTATGGATGGGACCTCAGCAGCATGGCCGCAATCCAGTACTGAGATTTTTCTAAGTTGGTTTGATTGTTAAGGGCATCAAACCAACCTGCTTTCCCTCAAAGCTGGATGCTAGTAAGCTTTTCTTCATGATCTCTATAATTCTGCCAAGGAAGTTCAGGGATAGGATTGTTTCCAGCTGAACTTTTAAACTTAAGGTAATTAATTCTTTGTAGAAGCAGCCATGATTCCAAGCACAAGCTCTGTTTATCTAATTCACTATTTTTAGATAATTCACATTTATCTAATATCACTTTTTTTTCATTTCCATCACCATGTAGCTCTTTAGATACACATATAGATATGCAGATCAATTTTTTTTTTTTTTGAGATGGAGTCTCCCTCTGTTGTCCAGGCTGGAGTGCAGTGGCAACATCTTGGCTCACCATATCAATATTTATGTCTAAATATATCTATATAAACCTGATAGAAGGTATTATTATTATTAGAAGGAGGTTGTCTCCAGAATATCACTAAGAGGACCAGGATGTTTTGAGAGATGAGAGATAACAAGGAGCATCTTCTTCTTTTTCTTTTTTGAGATGGAGTTTTGCTCTTGTTGCCCAGACTGGAGAGCAATGGTGCGATCTGGGCTCACTGCAACCTCCGCCTCCTGGGTTCAAGTGATTCTCCTACCTCAGCCTCCTGAGTAATTGGGATTACAGGCATGCACCACCACACCTGGCTAATTTTATATTTTCAGTACAGATAGAGTTTCTCCATGTTGGTCAGGCTGGTCTTGAACTCCCACCTCAGGTGATCTGCCTGCCTTGACCTCCCAAAGTGTTGAGATTACAGGTATGAGTGACTGCACCTGGCCCAGAGCATCTTATCTTTTAAGCAACCTTCTCTTGGTTAAAGAACTTTTATTTCTCCTACCTTGGAGAAAGATGAAATTTTCCTCTTAGCAGCAGATAGCAGACTACATGGAAACAATTCTGTTTAAGGTTGATAACATAGGGTTTTAATTATTTACCTTTTAATGAAATACAAGATTTAATGAGTGCTTACTAAGTGCCATCTTTGTGCTAAATTTCTACTACCTGCAAAATCTTAGTCTCCACAGTAATCCAACATGGCACTTTTCTTATTCCCATTTTACAGATTGGGAAACAGGGTTGAAAAGGGTAGGTAATGTGCTGAAGTTCCACAGATGATAGGTTATATATGAAGATTAAATTTAGGCAGTTGGATTCTGGAGTTTGCTTTCCTAAATCACTACAGCATGAGAATGCTGAAAAATTTAAACAAAATAAGGCAAATGGGATGCAGAAGAAGCTACCTGGAAATATGACAAGTTCAGAACCAGGAATTTCTGTTTGAAGGAAGATTGTCACTGTGAGTAGCTTTCAGTGTGTGTTGGACTTGTGAAGGAGTAGATGGACCTACCTGGAAAACATCAAGATTCCCTACTTGGCTCCAGTAGTTGGGTAGCAATTCTGAAAGAAAGACCAATGAAGGGATGAAGCCAACTCGCTACTAATAGCAACCAGTATTAAAATTGAGCTCTATGTGCCAGGAATGGTACTAAAAGCCTTAAATGCAGAATTTTTTACTTTTAACTTTTATTTTAAGTTCAGGGGGGCAAGTACAGGTTTGTTACATAGGTAAACTTGTGTCATGGGGGTTGTTGTACCGATTATTTCATCGCCCAGGTGTTAAGCCTAGTACCCATTGGTTGTTTTTCCTGATCCTCTCCCTTCTCCCACCCTCCATGCTCCAAAAGGCCTCAGTGTGTGTTGTTCTCCTTGGTGTATCCATGTATTCTCATCATTTAGCTCCCACTCATAAGTGAGAATATACAGTATCTAGTTTTCTGTTCCTCTGTTATTTTGCTAATGATGATGTCCTCCAGCTCCATCCATGTCCCTGCAAAGGACATGATCTCATTCTTTTTTTTATGGCAAATGCAGAAATTTTAATTCTCCTGTTAGCTTATAAAGCTACTGTTATTACAGATGAGAAAATAGACCAGGAGGTAAATAACGTTCCCAGTGCCATTTAGCTAACAAGAGGCAGAAGCTATCTAACTCCATTTGTTCCAAATTAACAACCACTCTCCAATGCATTTACTTTTTCTTTATTTTGCTTTGAGCCCACATCAAAAACAAAAAACAAAACTCTGGTTCATCGACCTGACTGCTGATTGAAAGAGCTGACAGTGGTAGATGAGTAGGAGATCGCTTTCAGAAGAGCAGTACCTTTGGAAATCTTGAGGAATCCTCATTGAGAAGAAAAGTTAAGACCTAATAGGTTATTTTAAAAGAATACATTGATTCAAGTGAAATTCTCTTAAACACTTTCATTTAATATGAGAGTAGTTTGTCCTCAAAATGATGAAAGTTTGTTATCTGATATTGGAATAATTAATGTTCAGCTACTTAAGAAAAAAAAGAAAAACTCAAAGCATTGAAAGAAATTGAATTTATATTTGCAGAATAGACTCCTGCAGTGTATTTATCTTTACTGAGCTCAGTGTCATTATAACCAAATTATCAGAGCACGCTCATCTTTTATATAAATGAAATTTCTTACTTCATTAATATAATGAAAGTTACATCCAAAAGGGAAAATGCATAAAGTAAACTTTTGGTGTCCTTTGAAGCCCAATCATATCACTGAAAACAAACCTGCTGGAGCCTACTCAGTATGCCTTTGAATTTAAAAGGTACTGATAATCTAGAATTTTTAAAAACATGGTTACTTTTAGGGGAAGTTAGATCCCTTAATTGTATAATAACAGAGCAATAATATCTGGGCTACTAAATGTGATCATTGTTTTCTTTAGTTCTCTAGTACTGTGTATTTAGAAAGTACTTATTTCCACTTGTCACTCAGTGAACCCTTCTGTGAGAACTGAAATTACTTAGACAGGCTAGATGCCAAATTCGTGCTATGTTGTAGAGAAAACAAAGGAAAACCAAGAATCATTGGTTCTATAAGTAAAAATTACTTTATATCTTTAGTGAACAGAATAGTATAAAGCACTTGAACTAATTTTGAGCCAATAACTGTAGGGATGTGTTCAAGGGCACAGAGATAACAATTGTCAAACTCGAGACTCAAATCCATGATTTCTGAAAGCTTTTACTAATATCATTTTTATAAAAGACTTTGGGGGTAATTATTAATTTCTAAATTTAAAAATATTATTGGTGGAAATATAAACAGCTAAAACAAGTAAACAATACCAAACTACTGATAATACATGCAAAAACATGGATGGATCAGACATAATGTTGAGTTGATGAAGTCTGATGCAAAAGAGAACATACAATATGATTACATTTAAATAAAGTTCAAACAAGGCAAAACAAGGACTTCCACTTCCGGCCAAGGTAGATTACCTGGGACCAGATTTATTCTTCTTGAAACAACCAATTTCAGACAAAATATATGAAAAAATGGTTTTCAAGATACTAGACAGCAGGCAACAGACAGTGATATTTGAGAGGTAAGAAAGAAAAGTAGGTGAAGCCTGGAGAGAGTTTCCAGATTGCAGTGCTCGGAGGAAGAATGCAGGTGAAGGTCTGCAGTTTTTCTAGTACAGGAGATGAAACTGCCAGTCTGGGAAGTCAAGGTAGTTAGAGTTCTCAGGGCCAAGTACTGGAGATGAGAGAAATCCAAAGATTCTTGAGAAGGACTCCTTTGAGTCTTCAGCCAAATACTTACTGGTGCTTGCACGTAAGGGAAAGAACCATCCAAAAAGATTAGTGAGAATAATCCTTGGAGATCACTGTATGACCAGACTGGCTCCTTTTCCCATCACCCAGAATATACAACCTCATAATTTACAGAGCATTGGGTAGAGTACTAACTCAGTAGTTGCTAAACATTAGCCCTAGCTCTGGTTCCACCTAATAAAGCTCAAAGCAAGACCCGAAATAATTCAACTGTTTCCACGTAACTGAACCATGTCCCAGAACAAAGCTCAAGAATATTTATAGAAAAAAATAGCTGGTACCCTAAAGGTTAAAATATCTGGCATCTAATAAAAATTATCATGCATGTAAAGAAGCTGGCACATATAACCCATAATGAGGAGAAAAATCAATTAAAACTGATTCAGAAATGACACATTATAGAATTTGTATAAAAAGATACAAAAACAGTGATTATAACCATATTCCATGTGCTCAAGAAGACAGAGGGAAGACTGAACATAAGTAGAGACATGAAAGATGTATAAAAGACCCCAAAGTAGGCACAACTAACCTAAAGTGATAGAAGTCAGAATAATATTTAGTCCTGGGGAATATTAATGGTGGGGAACATGAGAAGGTCTTTTGAGATGCTGAAAATGTTTTATATCTTGATCTGGGTGGCTTTATATGTGTGTGCACATATGTAAGAATCCATTGAGCTGTACATTTAAGATATGTGTACTTTATATAAGTTAAACCTCAAAATAAATTTCATGTTATCTGATGCTGTTTGCAAAGTAAGTCAGCCAGTATGAGTAAGTAAATCTTTTATTCCATTGGATGGATGGAATTGGATGCATGTCCTCAAGAATCTATAGTATCATTCCTATAGGAGACAGAGATTAGATACCATGGAGGTGCTAGAAACTACATGAATAATAGTGACTTATCTGTCATTTTAGTTACATTAGTGCCAACTGGTCATTGAAGACGGGACTCACATTAGTGACTCAGTAAATGTTGGTTGCCCTTATCTCTTGCCAGTTTTTGTCTATGCAGGTATAAGATGTACACACAAGGGAAGAAAACCAGTGATTGAATTTTGTGCATTTAGGAGAAGAGATATGAAGAGAAGGTCTGGTGTACTGAAAAAAATGAGTGACCACATCTTTTTTTCCCAGGAAGTCTGTACATGTGGTACAGAACAAACATGATTAGGCAAGTTTTCAAACTACATAAATCAATCTGCCACTTCCAAGATACAGAATATGTGAAGACAAAGGGGCAAGAATGGAGTCTGGGCTAGTCTCCATCTTTAAATGAGAGTCCACACAAGCAGTAGAAGTAGCTTTCTGTTGTTCCTGTGTGTCTGCACCATCCCTACCAAATACCAAAAACAGGCTATTAAATAAACACTTGTCGTTCTCAATAGGTAATTCACATAGGAATTCCATTTCTGTGATTCCCTGGAAAATCCATAACTAAATAAGATTGTTTTACAGTATTTTTCTTCTATAACCACTCATACAGATACCACTTCTTTTTTTTTTTTTCTTGAGATAGAGTCTTGCTCTGTCAACAGAGATTGTAGTGGCGTGATCTCGGCTCACTGCAACCTACGTCTCCTGGGTTCAAGCAATTTTCCTGCCTCAGCCTCCCAAATAACTGGGACCACAGGCATGCACCACCATGCCCAGCTATTTTTTGTATTTTTTTAAGTAGAGACGGGATTTCACCACGTTGATCAGGATGGTCTAGATTTCCTGACGTCGTGATCCGCCTGTCTCGGCCTCCCAAAGTGCTGGGATTACAGGTGTGAGCCACCATGCCCGGCCTGATACTGCTTCTTAATTACAATGTGTCTCTCACCTAGAATTCCAGTAGGTCAAGTTTTAGATCTGAGAGCAGGAAATTAGTTTTCTTGCTCTCAGATCCATAACTTCCTGTAAGGGAAGCCCATTTTGGATGGAGAAATTTCTCACAGGTGTTTCCTGGAGACAGAGTGAGTTATTTTGAATATTATCATTAAATAACAACGGTCACACATATCCCCTTGCAGGTAGGGAAGCAGGCTTCCTGGCACTCTGAATTTGATATTACTTTGTCACATTGTTTTAGATGAACTGCCAGATAAGCTTTTCACTGGAATGTTTTGCAGGATACTATCTCTGTGTGCTGCGTTTTGGACGCTTGGCAGAAGAGCCATGGTCGTGGCCAAAGGGGGAAGAAATGAAAGGACCAGATGATTGTGTTTAAGCTTTTTACTCAGAATGTGTATCAGCCTTAGCCTGGAAGCATGGGCAGTGGTCATAGCTGCAAATGCTGATTTTCCTGTGTACCTTTGGGAAATACTGTGACCCAACACTGGGAGGGGATATTCATATGCCACCAGTTTCGTAGAACTCAACGGTAAAACGGTCCCTGGTATCACTGGTGACTCACTAGAGTCGTCTGGATAGGGTAAAAATAGGGTTGCAATAATGGAGATGAGAATTTCTCTAATTCTGCCCATGCCCAGGAATCCTTCTACCCCCTATTCTGTGGCAATCTTATCTCTATATTTCTCCCTACCCTTTCAGGAAGTTCCCACCGGTATCTCCAGGTGGTCATAATTAAGAATTATTTTTTTCTGCTTATTACACTGTGCCTAGCAGTTTTTCTCCTTTGCTGTTCTGGTTGTCTAATATTAATATCATGGAAGCTGTTATGGAGGATTGATTATATTGATGACACCATTTCATGGCCTCTATGCCCTTTGCCCTGTAACACTGTAGGCTCCTCCCACTCTGACTCTGGGAGGGACTTGGCCGGGTGTCTTGCTTTGACCAATGGGGCTTGCAAAAACACTTGAATGCTTTTGTTTCTTGTTCCTCTGCCTTTGCCATGAGAATATGGCCAGACTAGTCTCCTGGACGGTTAGAGGCCTTGGGGGACAAAGGCAATTCATCTCAGCTGAGGCGATTCTGGGGTCCCCTCAGACCACAGAGTGCAGATTGCTTGAGTGAGCCCAGCTAAGATCAGCCAAGTCTGGCCAAGACCAGCAGAACTATTCAGTCAACCCACAGACTATTGAGTGAAATAAATGCTAATCATTTTTTTAAGCCACTGGACTTTATGGTTGTTTGTTATGCAGCATTATTGCGGCAATAGATAACTGATATACCTGCCTGTGCTATGAATCCCTTTGAATCAGATCCACATTTGTTTCTCTCTTTCCACATGTTGTGGGTCTGGCTCATAGCTCAGGTTACTGTTTCTGAGTTCCTACAGTCACCCCAAGTAGGAAACATTTGCTTCAGTCTCCCAAACACTGCTGCCTTGTACTTTCATTGCTGTGTTGTCTAGGGATCTCATTTTTAAAAAACATTATGAACTACCTCAAAAATAAAAATGTAGAGAATCCTATGATATACGTCGTTCTATATTCTTATCATGTAGAGTTTCCAAATTATTTATTTTTCACTTTGCCATTTGTATGTTTCCTAGTGCTGCTGCTTCAAAGTACCATGAAATAAATAGGTGGCTTAAAACAGTAGAATGTTATCATCTCACATTTTGGAAGCTACACGTTTGAAATCAAAGTGTTGGCAAAACTATGTTTTCTTTTTCTTTCTTTTTTATGAGGCAGGGTCTGGCTCTGTCACCCAGGCTGGAATGCAGTGGCATGATCTCAGCTCACTGCAACCTCTGGCTCCCAGGCTCAAGCAATCCTCCCACCTATACCTGCCAAGTACCTGGGACTACAGGTGCACACCACCATGCCCGGCTTTTTGTTTTGTTTTGTTTTGTTTTTATTTTGGTAGAGATCGGGTTTCACCACGTTGTCCAGGCTGGTGTCTAACTCCTGAGCTCAAGTGGTCCTTCTGCCCCGGCCTTCCAAAGTGCCGTCATTACAGGTGTATGCCATTGCGCCCAGCGACACTGTGTTTTCTTGAAGATTTTAGAGGAGAGTCTATTCTATTCCTTTCTCTTAGTTTCTGGTGTTTCTGGCAATCCTTGACATTAACTCCAGCCTCTAACTCCATCATCATAGGGTGTTTTCTCCTTCTGTCTTCATGATCATATAAGGACACTAGTCGTATTGGATTAAGGACCCACCCTGCTCTAGAATGACTTCATTTTAACTAATTACATCTGCAACACTCTTATTTCCAAATAAGGTCACATTCTGAGGAACTAGGGTTAGGACTTCACGTCTCTTTTGGGGGAACACATTTCAAACCATAACAGGATTACTTTACTAATATTTTAGCTTTTTGCATCTATTTTTATAAGTAAGCTTTGTCGATACTTGTCCTATTCTTGTCTGGTTTATGTATCAAGTTGTTTAGCCTAATAAAAATAGTTTGAGAAATTTACCATTTTTACTATTTTCTGAAACAGCTTGCATTAAATAGGGATAATCTGTAACATAAAAGTTTTGTCATATTCATCTGCAAAGCAATTTGAGCCTATTATTTGAGAAGGGGAGGTGATTTTTTGACTCTTGATTCTGTCCTTTTAATGGCTACTGGTTTTTTCAGCTTTTCAGCTTCTTCCAGTGTCATTTTTTATAATTTATATACTGTTGAGAGAATTTATTGACATAAAGTTTGTATAGAGCACCCTTGACGTAAGTGACCCCATCTTAGAAAAAGACTCTGTCTTACATTTCATAAGACACTTTGCCAACAGGGACCAGATGTTTTGTGTGATGAATAAAGACTGCCTCCAACCAGATAAGAACATAACCAAGCACAGTCTTCCACTATTAGTCCTCACCCCAGAGGACTCTGGCCATGAAAAGAGCAGGACTACAACAGCTTGAAATGACTGTCTTAACAGGCTGTCACTCGTGATAAGCACCCAGCATCTGCCTATGAAGGCCGTGCCCACACCAAACACTTTCTTGCAAGGGGAACAGACAACTTGAGCCAAACCAGGACAGTTTTTTTTTTGTTGCTGTTGTTCACATCTATCTCCCTGGGGTGGTTCATTAACCCTTTTTTCCTATCCTCTTTCTCTTAATGTTAAATGTTACTTTGTCTGTTGTGGAATGTTTAATCTATAACATTTATATATTGATTAAATACCTATATTGGATTTTGTGGTTGTTCGTTATGCAGCATTATTGCAGCAATAGATAGCTGATAGATAGGTAACTATTATATATGGTTTGCCATGTTGACTGATTAGTTGAGTGGCTTGAGCCTGTGTGCCCATGGCTCTAACTACTGAATGAACAGAACGTTTACGAAGAAGAATGGCCTCCTTGGGAACTCCATGTAGCTCATGGCTTTTACGATTGAGACAGCATTAATAGAAATCTGACATTGTGGAAAGACACAAATATGTGGGGACCTGGTTATCTCTGACCTGCGCCATTCATGATAAAATTGTTTGCAGTATTTATTGAATGCTTTAAGAAATCTATATTTTTAGTTATGTTCCCTTTTGGTCCTAATATTATTGATTTATTCTACCTATACGGGTTTTTGTTTGGTTTCTGCTAATTTTGGTGATAGGTCTTACTATTAGTTTGTCTATTTTATTAGTATTTTCAAGTAGTACTTTATTTGGCTTTATCTGTTGTTCGTTTTGTAGGTTGTTGACTTGAATGTTTAATTAATTTAATTTTAATCACTCCTTTTGCAGACAGTTAATTTAAGGCTATAAATTTACCTCTAACTACTACTTTAACCAAAGTTTATAAATCTTGATACATGGTTCTTTCATGATAATTTAATTTTAAATGTTTGAGAATCACATCCTTTAACCTATAAGTTGTTTATATGTGTTCTTTTTAAATTTCCCAAAATATATCAGTTATTTTAAAAAATAATAACTTTAAAAATTGTATTGTGGTGAAAGAATGTAGTAAGATATTGCTTCCTTAAGATTTATTGAGAATTTCTTTGTAAATGGGTACACAGTAAATTTTTATGTGTGCTGAAAATGAATGTGTTATTATTAATTTTTGGGTGAGGAATTCTATGTATCATTCTTAGAAGAAGCTTGTTAATTACATTTAAGAAATGTTCTATATGCTATATCAGTTCTACATATCATATAAGTTTCTATAGTGGATACATTATAACCCACATTGCCAATTTTTCTTGCAATTTTGTTATTTATTGTACTGTATTTACCAATATACTATTGGGTACATTATGTCATGATTTTCATCTTCATGGTAAGGTTTTATTATTATGTAATGTCTTGTTTGATATATATTAATAATCTTATCTTTAAACCCCATTTTATCTAATACCATTTCCCATCTCATTTTCCTTAAAAATAAAATTCAAGGATATTTGTTTTTAACTGGTTATTTTAACTTGTTTTCATCTGTTTATGATATTACTGATATATTTGGAGTTGTTTCTACTGTCTTCTTACAGTCTTTTAAATCAGCATTTTATTTGAATATTATTGTTTTTTAGAGACAGGGTCCCACTATGTTGCCCAGGCTGATCTTTAACTCCTAGCCTCAAGTGTAGCCTCAGTCTCCCGAGTAGCTGGGATTGCAGGCACAAGCCACTGTGTCTGGTTTTTAATAATTTTATTTTACTTTTATGCCTTGTTTATATCAATAATATTTTCATTATTTTATTTTATTTTTTGGTTTCCTTTGCTGGGTTAGAAGCTACAGGTTTTATTATATATTTAATAGATATTAAACACACAATACATGTATATGCATTGCAAATATATTAAACACTTAATTCATGTATATGTGTTAAATATACATTTGTATTATTTGTAAAATACATTTTATGGTATATTTTTCTGAAATATTTAACACACCTACTTAATTATAAAGATTTTAAACAAAATATAAAATCATTCAATGTTGCTTTTCTGCTCCTTAATAATATAAGAACTTTAGCATACTTCATGTAGCTATTGAATAATCCTCACTTCTTCCTCCTTCTTTTCTAGAGTTTTAGTGTCACTGTATTTTAACACACAATTTATTATTTTTAATAGTTAAAACTAATTTTAAGAACTTACTTTATTAATTCGTGTGCACACCATATTTCTTTCATCTCTCTTCTTCCCTCTGGGCTCCCTTGTCTTTTCATCAAAGTACTTTCTTTAGTAGTTTTAATGCAAGAAACTATGTGGAAACTACCTCAGTCTTTGTATATATTAATCGTCTATTGTATACCCTAGTCTTCTATTGCTACTGATTAGACTTCTACTTTCAGGCCAGTTGTCATTACTTTGTGGATCACTTTTTTTTCCAGTAGTGTTTAAAGATTTTCTTAATTTATCCTTCATGTTTTCTATTGTCACTAGATGTATTAATGTAGATTTATTCATGCAGCTCTCAGACTTTTAATCTTCCAATGTGATTCCTCTGCCATTTCCTTTATTCTTCTTGAGCTCTCATTTGATTATTTAGATAAATGTTGGATCCTCTTAATTGATGCCACATGTCTGCTTACTCATATTTTTGATATCTTTATTTTACTGTGCAGCATTTGAGTTGATTTCCTTTGTGTCTTGTTTTGCAATTCACCATAATTGTCTTTGACATTTATTTTATCTGAACTTTTAATTTCAGTAACCCTGTTTCCTTTAGCATTTTTGATTGGTTCTTTTTTATATATACATTTGTTTCATTTCTGCCTGTTTCTGTTTCATAATGTCTTGTTCTTAATTAATTTATTCTTTCCTTTATATCTTCAGGAATGTAAAATATTATGTTAGCATTATTTTATAATCATTCTATTACTGTCATTTTGGGGGCTGGGGAAGGAGTTAATAGCCTGTTGTTGATTTTCTAGGTTCTCTGTCTTAGCATTAACTTTCTCATGCATTTTGGAACTTTATGTACAGGCTTAACTTGAGTTAGTATTTTTTATTTTTCTCTGTACTAGCCCCACCCTGAACAGAGATTTTTATGGTTTTCTTCATTGGGTAGCTTGGGTCTCCTGTTCACCATCAGGGCTCATATTGATGACTTAGAGCTCATGTTCTATTGTGATATGAAGGATGTTACACATGCAGTCTTTCTAGGCGGTCCTCAAGACCCACCCACACATTTGGTGATTTTTTTAGAAAGCCTCATGGGACTCAGCATATAGTTGTACTCATGGCTAAGGTATATTACTGCCAGAGGATACATGACAGGATGAGCAAGGGTCAAAGAAACAGGAAAAATCTGGAGCAATTCATGCACAGACCTTTTTATACCCTCTTACTCCACGAGGAGACACACATAGCATGTTTCTTTCTCCAGCAGTAAAAAAATGCAGAAAGATGTGGGCAATATTTCTGCCCAGGGAAGTCCTTTAGAGATTCAATGTTTGTATGAGATTCCTAGGGCTGTGTGTTAGTCCGTTTTCACACTGCTATATAGATACTATCTGAACGTGATAATTTATAAATAAAAAAGGTTTAATTGACTCACAGTTTCGCATGGCTGTGGAGTCCTCAGGAAACTTACAGTCATGGTGGAAGGCAAAGGAGAAGCAAGCGCTTTCTTCACAAGGCAGCAGGGGAGAGAGAGAGCGAGAGCGAGAGAGAGAAAGAGAGAGAGGATGCAGGGGAAATGCCAGGTACTTATCAAACAACCGGATCTCATGAGAGCTCACTCACTATCATGAGAACAGCATGGGGGAACCACCCCCATGATCCAGTCATCTCCCAGCAGATCAGATCTGTCTCTCAACATGTGGGAATTACAATTTGAGATAAGATTGGATGGGGACACAGATCCAAACTATATCAGGCTGCTATAACAAATAACCACAAACTTGATGGCATAAAACAACAGAAATCTATTCTCTCACAGTTCCAGAGGCCAGAAGTCTGAATTTAAGGTGCTGAGAGGTTGATTACTTGTGGAGAATTTGAGGGGGAAGCCATTCTTTGCCTCTCTCCTAGCTTCTGGTGGCTGCCAGCAATCCTCAGTTTTCATTGGCTTGTTGACATATCACTCCATTCACTGCCTCCATCTTCACAAGGTCTTTATAATGTTATCTTTGTTTCAAATATCTGCCTATCTCTTATAGTAATACCCGTCATTAGATTTAGGGCCCACCTTAAATCCAGGGTGATCTCATCTCAAGATACTTACATTTGCAGATACCCTTTTTCCAAAGAAATCACATTTACAGGTTCTGGGGTTTGGAACTTGGACATGAATTTTAGGGACCACTATTTAATCTATAGCATCAAAGGGTTTTACTGGGAGCCAATGACATAGGCACCCTCTGCCTTAGAATGTACAAAAAATGCAAACTCTCAGGGAACGCGGGTGTTCACTATAAATTATGCTGTTTATATAAATAGTCTAGGCACAGTGAGCCTCCCTTATTAGTCAGGGAATTGTTTGAGTGCCAAGTCACAGATGCCAGCTGAAGACCAATCTTGCCAGCAGGCCCTTCTAAAGATAATAGCCTCAGGCCTGCCATATTAGCTTTTTTCTCTTTACCCTTATCCAGAGCATTTTTACAGCAAAATTATTATTATTAGGACTCCATGGTGCAGGGACCAACCTGCAGAATTAGCTTCAGTCATGTCGTCCAGGGGTTCTGAATTCAGCTAGTTAACCATAATCCTGTTAACAATAAATATCTATATTAGAAAGCCTGGTGGCTTCCTCAAGAGATGTGTCCTCCCTCAACTTACAGCTTTTGGCAGGAACCACAAGTTATGAGTGCAATTAGTACCAGTACTATAGAGCCAGCCAGCAGCTCAATTTAAGATATTTTCATAAGAGAATAAACTCTTTTCCATGGGCATCTGTATGTAACCCATACAGGCCATCTAGCATACACGATGTTTTTACAATTTGTAGCCCCATTGAAGGGTGTTGTAAATCTGCAAGCATCCCAGAATCTAAATCCTGCTCATTGAGCAGAGAGATCTCATCTGATTTCAGTTTGACACAGTGAGTGCTAAAGCTGAAACATTCCATACATAGTGTATAGTCTCAGGTTTCACCTTAGAGTTGGAACCAGACAAGGAGAATCTTGAATTCATGATTCCCAAAATGCCAGTAACTTTTCTTCTGTAGTAGGAAACCTAAGACACTGCAGGGCCAGAACATCCACATACAAAGTCCAGGCAACAAGGCTTTCCTAAGATCCTTTTTTTAAAAACCTGATTTGAGTCCAAATTGACCCACTCTAAACTATGCAGATTAGGCTGGAAAATCATCAGCCATTTCATTTCAACAACAGCTCATTAGCAAACTAAAACAGCTTTTCAAAACTACAAAAGTATATTTCCATCTGGAGATTGCCTTTGTTTTCATTTTTTCTTGCCTTTTTCAGAGGCTCCAATGGGCAAAACCATAGCAAAAATCATCAGTTACGGAGATTTGTTGTGTTTCCCATACTCAAAGTGTTTAAATTTCAATTTACCTACCCATGCATGGCAAAAAGCGAGGGAATTGTGTACCACTAATATTTTTTTTTGCCGCTTTCCCTGATCGGGATAATCTCTCTATAGGTTTTATGAAATTATAGGCATAAGATATTTTTTAAACCAATTTTTATCATACATAGATGAAATAGCCGCAAAATACAAGGCCATTAAAAAAATATGTATATTTTTTAATGGCAAGTTTTACTCCAAGCTTTTTGAATTCAGCATTTATAGGATAAAAATCACAGCGACTAAGAGATTCCAGCTAGAATACAAGATGTAGGGGGTGCTGCAGTTTAGGCTTGAGAAAGGGCTTCAGTGATTCTCTCCTTTTTTTTTTTTCTTGGAGGAGAGAGCGACTAATCAGTTAATTTTATTGTCTTTGACCCATTCAGAGCCCATCTTAGGGACTACTTGGGCCGTTTTTACTTTTCCTTGGCAGGGAGCACAAAAAACAAAGTCACCGTGGGGACTTTTCTATTTTCTTCATTTTAGTTAGCATGGCCAAAAGAAGCCAGAGGCTCCAATGAGCCAACTCTCCTGGGTTGAATCTATCATTTTCAAATTCCTTTTACCTCTCACAAAAGATAGCAGCTCAGCTGCAGTTTTGTCCCATGGGTAATGGCATAGTCACCCAAGCACCAAGATTCCATCATTTTCTGCCCTTTTCTCCAAAACCACACTGTAGTCATATTCTAGTTGGAGTTGTTCTAATAAATCCCATAGCTGCTACACTTTTAGAGACCCTCAAGGTCACACACATTCGGAAGTTCTTCAGTGGCACTTATGCAACTCAGCATATAGTTGGGACTCATGACTAAGGTTTATTATAGTGAAAATATAACAGGATCACCATGGGAAAAAGACACAGGTGGATTCTGGAGAAGTGCATGCAGACTTCCTCATATGCTGTTCTTCCAATGAGGAAACACACCAAATGAGTGGTTTTTTTTTTTTCAGCAGCAAAAATTGGAAATATGCATATAATATTTCTGCCCAGGGGAACCTGCTAGAGGATCAGAGTTCAAAATTTTTTTAGGAAGGTTGATCATGAAGGCACCTTCTGGTTAGCACATACCCAAATTCCAGACTCCCGGAAGGGAAACAGACATTAACCACAAATCACATTGTTTGGACAAATAGTCCAGGTACGGTTAGCTGCCCTTGTTATTAGGGCATGATCTGAGTGCCAAATTTCCAGATGCCAGCCAAGGACCAACCTTTGAAGCAGGTCCTTCTAAGTTGGCAGCCTCAAATCTGCTATGTTAACTCTTCACATAATTGCTGACCCAGGAGGTGGGTTGGCCCGAATCATGACTAGGAGGTTATATTTGCCTCAGCTTCCCTTATCCTTCTTGGTTATGAAGCTATGTTATATAGAACATAGCCCAATTCAGTGCTATATGGCTTTTTAAAGCCTCTTGTCATTGCAAGGGAGTCCCACCATAGCTGTTGATTTCAAGAGAGACCAGCTCAGGTCCCTTGTGGAGCATAAAGGAGTGGGGGTTTTCTTTGAATTCCTGTCTGCCTCTGAGACTGCAGACTCCAAGCCCAGATGATCTGTAGTTTCAGCCCCACTTACTGCTTGTGTTCTAGTTTATTTTCTCCTCAACAAAGATATGACTATGTATTTTGGATTTTCTTTTTAAAAATGTGATTTGTCAGTGCTATTTGTTGGGAACAACATATGGTGGGGAAGGGAGGCTTAGATTGCAAACTTACAATGGCATCCTAGCCAGAAGGGGCTCTTTCACTTTTTTACACATCATTGATACTTTTTCTAAGATCCAGGGCTGAGCTGGTAGGGCTTGGCTGGCCTGGAGGATAACTTTAGAGACAGATACTGTGCTTTATTCAAAATTGCCTTTCAACTGTGTTTCTGTCCCCTTGTCCTCGTGTCTCTTGACTCTCTTCCTTTAGGATGAATTATGCCCCATGAGACTCATTAGTGGGCCTGCTTTGCACTATCTGTTTCTGAGGGGGAACCCCAGCTGGAGACCCAGAAGAACCAGTGGTGCAAGTTCCAGTCCAAATCTGAAGGTCTGAGAACCAGGAGAACCCATGGTGTTAGTCTGAGACTGAAAGCAGGAAAAGGCCATTGTTTCAACTAAAGCAGTCAGGCAGAAGAAGTTTCATCTTACTCAACCCTGTTGTTTTATTCAGGTCTTCAGTTGATTAGATGATTCTGCTTTACTCTTGTTACCAATTCAAATGTTAATCTCATCCAGAAACAATCTCAAGAGCATACCCCAAATAATATTTCACCAAATATTTGGGCATCTGGTGGCCCAGATAAGCTGACCTGTAAAAACTTAACCATCACATAGGGTAAGAATTAATTAGTTATTTAGCATATACTCACACATCTAGTAAGTGGTGGAGGAAGAATAAAATCTAAAAAACCCAGCATTCCAAAGCTTCCATGTGAAATGTGTACATTCCCTGCCTGGTACTTGGTAATGAATTAGGCCACTTTAAAGTCAATAAGCAATTTGCAAATGTCATTCTCTGGTCTTCTTTTCTACCTTATATTTACAAATTAGAGAGACTGACACTGATCTACATGTGGCTGGGAAAATCTTTTACTGTGGTAATCACCCAGGCAGGCAACTCACCCCAGTTAATGCATTTTAGCTAACCCTGAGCCCTTTCCTTTCCTTCCTTGTTGATCCATAACAGACCACCAGGACAAACTCTGCTTACAGATATATAATGTAGAGTCTTCAAGGCTTGGCTGTGACACCAGGTCAGATGATTTCAGCTGAACTGCAGCCCATGTGGGAATAGGAAAGTGAGACTTCGCTGTGTTTTGTAGTGGATAATTTCAATAGGAAGTCCCTTTCAGAAGAAGAGAAGGGAAGAGGAGATAGGAAAGTGTAGCAGCCACTTTTTCAATTCTTTCCAAAGTGAATGAGCTTGCCACTCCCATGACAAACATTTAAATTACGTGGTAAAAATGTTTTTCTTGAAAAGCATAAGCTTTAAGTTCAGGTTATAGGACTGGTGATAGGACATCCCTCCACCTCCACTCCCATACCCTACACAAACATCTGTTCAAAGCCTAGAGGACTGATGTGCTGATGCACCAATAATATGGGCTTTTAGTGCGACTGGGGGAAGGTGTAGCACACAGTTTTTGAATTTAATTTTCGAAGACAGAAGAAAAGGAAACAAGGCAGAGTGTACACAATGAAGTGGGAAAACCTACTTCTGCAAGCTGGTTTTAAATAGGATTGGAAAGGTTGACTTATTTGAGGGGCCAATTTCTTCTTCTCTTTTCCCATTGTCTAGGGCTTTATCCAAACCTGCCCTTTCAGATACAAAGAAAGAATTAACCTTTTCTTCCACATGAAACAGTCAATCACTTGAATCCCTTTCCCCATTGTGACAGAGATTTTCAAAAATCACACTCAATGTTGGCATTATTGCTGCTACTATTGCTGCCAGACCCTAATCCTTCACGCATGAAGAAGTTTCTTCGCTTGCATTTATGCTGCTGGCCTCCTGGTTTCTACTCTGGAAAGAAAAGAAATTTGTATCCTCCTGATCTGGAGGCTCTGGAAAATGACATAGGGGAAAATAAAACATCAGGAATTAGAGAGGAATCCTGTTATGGCACAACTCACCATGGTATGCATTTGAATATGCTGCAGGCGAATTCAGTTTCTGGAAACACAAGTGCAGACAAAGATGGTCTGGCACAATCCTTTACCCTGCACTAAAATTATAAAGGGAACCCTTTGATTGATTTAGTTTTAAAAATTATTTAAAACCATGATCAGTGAAGAAAAAGTAGAATATTCAGATAAGCAGGAAAGAATGTAAAAATAACATACACCTCTCACACAGAAGTAACCTTTGTACATATTTTGGAGTATAGATTTGGAGACTTTTTCCTTTTTATAAATATACATATTCATACACTAATACATGTCATAAAATTTTCATCATTGTATGCATACTGTTTTAAAATCTGCTGTTTGGTTACTATTTAAAAATTTCTATCTTAATATACCACAAAAGTCGTCTGTTAAAACAGTGGCCCACTATGCACAACTGCGTAAATGTGCCATATATTATTTACATGGTGCCTAATTGTTGAGCATCTTTTGTAAAATTTTTTTTCTTTAATGTAATTATTCTTATAATAAACCTCATTTAAAAATGCTTACGGCTGGGCGTGGTGGCTCACGCCTGTAATCCCACTACTTTGGGAGGCCGAGGTGGGTGGATCACGAAGTCAGGAGATTGAGATCCTCCTGGCTAACACGGTGAAACCCCGTCTCTACTAAACAAAATACAGAAATTAGCTGGGCGTGGTGGCGGGTGCCTGTAGTCCCAGTTACTTGGGAAGCTGAGGCAGGAGAATGGCGTGAACCTGGGAGGCGGAGCTTGCAGTGAGCCGAGATCGCGCCACTGCACTCCAGCCTGGGCGACAGAGCGAGACTCGTCTCAAAAAAAAAAAAAAAAACCTCAAAAATATATGTGCTTACATTGTGCTTGTTTAAATGTTTTATCTGGAGAAATTCCTACAATTCATTATATTTTGAGAATACTTGCTAAGTCTTAAAATAATAAAGTATATATCGGTTATCTATTACTGCATAACAAACCACCCCAAAATTCACTGGCTTAAGACAGCAGCAATCATTTATTTTGCCATAAATCTGCAATTTGGGTAGGGTTCAAATAGTCTCTTCTCAGGCTTGTCTCTATGCTTTTTAGTGTTGGCTGAGTAAGTTAACCCAGGAAATAGAGGATCTACTTTCAAGATGACTCAATTACCAGTTGATGCTGATTGTTAGCTAGGAATTCAGCTAGTGTTGTGGACCAGAGTTTTCAGTTCTTTCCACACAAGTCTCTCCATGGACTGCTTGAGCTTCTTCAGAGCATAGTGGCTGGGTTCCCAATAGTGAGTATCCTCAGAGAACAAGGCAGAAATGTATGACGTTTTATACCCTACTCTGGAAAGTCCCAAATAATTTCTTTTATTGTATTTCATTGGTTGAAGCAGTCACAAAGGCCTGCCCATGTTCAAGAGGAGGGGAAATAGCCTTGACCTCCTGATGGGGAAGTGGTGATGTTTCAGAAGAGCATGTGTGATGGGAGATACTGTTGCTATCTTTGGAAAATGCAATTTTCCATAAAGTATAGTAAAAATAAGATGATTTAGGATTCAGAATTTTGAATTTTAAGGTGAATCACATGCCTTTGTGTGCTGTTCTCATGCTGCTATGAAGAAATACCCAAGACTGGGTAATTTATTAAGGAAAGAGTTTTAAC